>NW_028270140.1:148244739-148545096 GCF_037043375.1 Chiloscyllium plagiosum
AACCATCATCTGTCATTCTACTGAAAAAACAGAAGTTTTGCCTTACTGGACTTACCAGGTTATCCAACATTCTCATTAAAGCTTCAAATTCTTGCTCCCCAATCAGCCATTTGGGATGTGAACTATTTTCTTCACCCCCTGAAGATTCAGGGCAGCGAGACTTGGCTTTGTATTTCACAGGATCCAGCAGAACCAAATTGTCAGGTCCTCCAGCACTGGCCATTGTACGAACCTAGTAATACAATCGTATTTAAATTTTAATAATAGAAACTCTGAAAGTGTTCCTTCACTATTATAGATGCCAACTCTTCTGAGCATGCTAATGTTTTCTTGACCCAAAGTTGTGAAGATGATACAAGGAGGGTAAAAGGAAGGAAGGTAGATAGGTTAAGTGAGTGGGCAAAGATCTGGCAAATGAATATAATGTGAAAATAAAATTGTCTACTTTGGCAATACAAATTAATGAGAAGCATATCATATAAACGGTGAGAGATTGCAGAGCTCTGAGATAGAGGGATTTAGGAGTCTTAGAACATCAATTTCAGAGGTTTATTATACAGGTAATCAAATGTGTAGGAATGCCAGTAGAATATTATTTTGTATTATGAGGAGAAATAACTGCAAGGGTTAAGATTCAATTATGCAGGACACTGGTGTGAATATATTTAGAGTACCATGCACAGCACTGATTTCCTTAAGGCAGGATGTAAGTGTGTTGGAAGTAATTCAAGAGGAGGATTATTAGAGTAATAGAAATATAGAAAATAGGAGCAGGAGCAGGTCATTCAGCCCTCTGAGCTTGCTCCACTATTTAATATGATTATGGCTGATCACCCAACTCAATACTGTACCCTGTTCCCACTTTTGCCTCTCATTCTTTGATCTCTGTCGTCCTAAAATTTTATTTACATCTTTCTTGAAAGCCTCAATGTTTTGGCCTCCGATTCCTGTGGCAAATAATTCTACAAACTCACCACTCTCTGGGTGAAGAAATTTCTTTTCATTTCTGTCGTAAAAAACTTACCGTAGACTGTGTCCCTTGGATCTGGACTCTTTGATCAGAGAACATCCTTCCTGCACCTAGTCAGTTTAACCCGGTTATAACTTTGTAGGTTTCAATTAAATTCTACAACATTATTCTAAACTCTAAATATCCAGTTTTACTCTGTACATCAGTCTAGCCATCCAGGATTCAGTCTGGGAAAACTTTGTTACATCCCCTCAATAGCCAAAATATTCTTCCTCAGCTAAGAAGATTAAAACGGCATCTAATACTCTGAATTCCCAACTAGTGGAAATAGTTTATCTTTATCTACCCTGCTTTTTCTTGCTAATAGACTTGAAACTACAATTGTGATCTCTTCACTGTTTCTGGATAAATATGTTGGAATAACCTTTCAAACAGCAGAGAGCGTATACCTACACCACACTGACTACAGTAGTTTGACAAAGTAATTCATCAACACCTTCCTTAGAGTAATGAGGCATGGAGCTATAAATGCTGGCCAGTCAGCAACATCTACATTTCATGGAATAAACAAACATTTTCCAAAAAGATGGGTTACAGATGATTTTAAGAAACTGGAGGTTTTCTTTGCATTCTGGGATGATCCTGGAATAATGAACAGATTTTGAAAGTGACAGCAAACCTCAAACTAGGAATATTCTTTACAATGCGAATGGGTACAATGGAATTTGCAGAGTATTTTACTTTTCATTCTTGAAGTCTGACAAACTGATCAACTTGGCAAGAGAGTGAGTACTGCTTAAGCTGGAGATCAGAGTCTAAAAATGTGACGCTGGAAAAGCACAGCCGGTCAGGCAGCATCCAAGGAGGAGAGTTGACGTTTCGAGCATAAGCTCTTCATCCTGATGCCACACTTTTAGAAACTGATAAAATTATTAATCTTAATGAGACAAATTGAATATCATAGACTGAAGAAGAGATCTAACACAAATAAGCCACACCTAAAAAGGCTTTTGTAATTGTAATTTTTACCAGATCAGAGCAGCTAACTTAGCAAATCCCAGCAGTCAGAACATGTCATCTTCATATAGTTTGTTTTATCCATTCAATAAATATCTTCATGCGTGAAGATATTTATTGAATGGATAAAACAAACTATATGAAGATGACATGTTCTGACTGCTGGGGTTTGCTAAGTTAGCTGCTCTGATCTGGTAAAAGTTACAATTACAACCAGACTAAGTCCTGCTGGTCTCAAAAGTTGAAATCCACAAGATGGGTATGTGTGGATATCAAGCAATGCCATGAGTGAGAAAAACTGATCTCATTGCCTGCATATAAATAACTTTCCAAAACTCAAAGTGCAAACAAAAGGGAGTGGAGTCAGGCAGTTTGCTAAGTATGGGAATATGCCTTAGAGAAAGCGAGGACTAGAGATGCTGGAGATCAGAGTTGAGAATGTGGCACTGGAAAAGCACAGCAAGCCAAGCACCATCAGAGGAGCAGAAGAATCCTGAAGGGCTAATGCCCGAAACATCAATTCTCCTTCTCCTCGGATGCTGCCTGACCTGCTGCGCTATTCCAGCGCCACACTCAAGGGTATGCCTGAGAATCTAGCACCAATTGCTGCTAGTTCTTTGATAGCATCAACTGCTTAGTAGAGTTTAAATTATAAGTGTAGACCAACAAATGTCTTTTAGAGCTGAGGAGAGTATAAACAATCTCCTCTGGTGGGTGGGGCTTCTGTAGCTTGGACAGCTAACTGACTTTGTATTAACTTTTAGCCCCAGATAGCCATAGAATCATATGGCATAGAAACAGGCCCTTTGGCCCACCATATCTACACTAACCAACAAACACTAAACTACACTAAGCCCATTTATTTGCACTAAATCAAGTCCTGAAACAGCTGAGGCAGAGAGCATATGTGTATAATAAAGCATCTGTGCAACCAGCAGGGCAATTCAGTAAGTCTTTTTTCCCCTCCTGTCTTGTTTTCCTAACTACTGTAACAGATCAGTGGAAGCAGGAACAGGTCAAAGCACTATAGCTGGGAGACTATTAAGGGATTAACCGAGAAGCATCAGGAATAAACAAAAGTCAGTGAATAAGCAAAGAAGATTAAAATAAATGGAGTGTATTTTAAGATTAAATAATTAGAAAAGCTAGCAAGTCAGACTAAGTAAGTTCAATTTTAAATCATGGCAGGTAAACTCAACTGAGTGGAATGTGTCACCTGTCATATGTGGGAAGTCATGGACCCTACTGCCCCCAACAGCAAATATGAGCGCTCTATGTTTCAGAGGTTGAGCAGTGGCTAGAAATACTGTAGCACATTACGAGGCTGAGAGTTAGGTGAATAGCATGTTTAGAGAGATGGTCACACCCCCAACTCAAGTGACTGGAAATAAAAGGAATGGGTGTCCACCAGGCAATCAAAGAGAATCAAGTAGATGACGCACAGGAGTCCCACTCACAAACCAGAACCACAAATAGCCTAATTGAGCATGAGGGGAGGAAGAAAACAGGAATGATAGATAGAGAATTCACTAGTTTGCGAAACAGATAGGTGTTTCTGCAGCCACACATGTTATTGCTAAATGTTGTGTCACTTCCTGGGTGCCGGGCTCAGGGATGTCATTGAGTGACTGCAGGGAGGACTGAAGGAGAAAGGGTGATAAGAGGTCGTAGTACACATTGGTGCCAACAACATAGGCAGAATGAGCTCAGACATCCTGCATTAAGAATTTGGGGAGCTAGGCAGCAGATTAAAGAGCTGCAAATCAAAGGTTGTAATCTCTCGATTACTCTCTCACCACTTGTTAGTGAGTGCAGAAATAGTATTTGGCAGATGAATGTGTGACTCAAGTGTTGGCGCAGGATGAAGGGTACTAATGCCTGGATCACTGGGACCTACAAGCAAGACTGTTTGCACCTGATTGAGAATGGAACTGATTTCCTTGCGAGTCAGCTTGCTGGAGCCGTAGGGAGAAATTTAATTAGTTGGACGGGGGTAGGAGACAGTGTTAG
The DNA here is from genome assembly GCF_037043375.1 of Chiloscyllium plagiosum. Lineage (NCBI taxonomy): Eukaryota > Metazoa > Chordata > Chondrichthyes > Orectolobiformes > Hemiscylliidae > Chiloscyllium > Chiloscyllium plagiosum. Next base: position 148,248,737 of record NW_028270140.1, read on the forward strand.
TATAATAGGAACACGGCATACTTTCGCAAAGAAACTAAGGCAAACTGCATGCAGCCAAGTTGAGTCTCAAGGGAGTGAGGCGAGGCAGGATGGCATCTACTTTAATGCTAGCAGTACTACAGGCGAGTTGAGGGCATGGACTAAGTAGTTTAAAGGAGGGGCAGGACTGGCCACTCAACATTTCAGAGTATAGGAGCTTTAGGCAAGACAGAGGAGAGACTGTAAGAGGTGGTGGTGGTGGTGTCGCATTATTAATCAAGAAGTTGCAGGTAGACGGCATAGTGAAGGCAGCATTTGGTATGCCTGCCTTTACTGATCAGTGCAGTGAGTACAGTAGTTGGGAGGTCATATTGCAGCTGTACAGGGCATTGATAAGGCCACTTTTGGAATACGGCGTGCAATTCTGGTCTTCCTATCGGAAGGATGTTGAGAAACTTGAAAGGGTTAAGAAATTATTTACAAGGATGTTGCTAGGGTTGGAGGTTTCAGCTATAGGAAGTGGCTAAATAGGTTGGGGCTATTTTCCCTGGAGCATTGAAGACTGAGGGGTGACCTTATAGAGGTTTGTAAGATCAAGAGAGGTATGGATAGGGTAAATAGACAAGGGCTTTTTCCCCACGGTCAGGGAGTCCAAAAACTAGACGGCATAGGTTTAAGGTGAAATGGGAAAGATTTCAAAATGATCCAAGGGGCAACTTTTTCATGCAGAGGGTAGTGGATTAATGGAATGACTGCCAGAGGAAGTGGTGGAGACTGGTACAATTACAACATTTAAGACATCTGGATGGGTATATGAATAGGAAGGGTTTAATGGGATATGGGCCAAATGCTGGGAAATGGGACTAGATTTCGTTGGGATGTCTGGTCAGCATGGACAAGTTGCACCATAGGGTCAGTTTCCATGCTGTACAGCTAATGATTGAATCAATTACTCAGTAAAGAAGGACAATATCCTGGATGGGTCTTCAAATTAGGCTGTGTGGGTGCAGTTTGGAAATTTAAAAAAGGGTATAGACACACTGCTGGGAGTGTAGCATAGACTTTCAATCAGTAAGCAGGCAATAGAGAAGTATGTAGACAATTCACTGAGATGCATAAAAACAATGACAGGGTAGTTACATTAGGGGATAATTTCCCTAACATTAATTGGGATAGTCACAGTTTAAAGGGTTTAGAGCGAGCAGACTTCCTGAAATGCATTCAGGCAAGCTTGCGCTGCTTAACTTTGGGGAACAAAACCAGATAAGGTCATCAAGATGGCAGCAAGACAGCATTTTTATGATAGCCACTACAACACCATATGTTTTAAGTCTGGTATGGAAAAAGATGGGCTGAAAAAACAATTATTGATTTTGTTTGCTAATTTATTTTGAAAATTTTATTTGCAGATTTTATTAAGATTGACAAGATCTAGCAAAAATAGGCCGGGAACAGCTACTTCTGGGTAAAAATCTACTGCAGAACAGTGGGAGGCATTCAAATTGAATTGGCAAGATTACAGGCCCAACATGTTCAGTTTAGGGTGAAATATAGAAGCAACAAGCCTAGAGAACTAGGAATATTCGGGACAGGACAAGGAGGAAGAGAGAGACTTTTGACTGGTACTTAAGGAAACAATTCAATGGAGGCCTTGGAGGAATATAGAAAATGCAGAAGTGCACTTAAGAAAGCAAATCAGGAGAGCAGGGAGGGGACATGAAAAATTAATGGCAGGTAAGATTAGGGAGAATCAAGGGGAAGAAGATAACCAGGGAAAGAGTAGGGTCCATTAAGAAAAAAATGGGGCAATCTATGCCTGGAGTTGAAGGTCATTGCTTGAATGTTAAATGAGTGCTTCACATCCATCTTCACTTTGGAGGCGGCGGCTCTAGGCAAGAGGGACTAAAAGGTTCAGTTTGAATGGGCAAAGAGGAAGTATTGGAGGCTTCTGTTGACTTAAAAGTGGACAAATCCCCAGATACTGGTGACAAATTCCTGATAAAGGGCTTATGCCTGAAATGTCAATTCTCCTGCTCCACAGATGCTGCCAGACCTGCTGCGCTTTTCCAGCACCACACACACTACTCAAATCCCCAGATCCAGATGAGTTAAATCTTAAGCTGCTGTGAAGGATGAGTGAAAAAGTTATGGGGACTATGGCCTAAATTTTTTAATTCCTCTTTGGCCACAGGGGAGACGCAAAAGGACTAGAGGGACTGCTAACGTGGTTCCATTTTTCAAGAAGGGTGGCAGAGATAAACCAGACTAGCGAGTCCCACGTGGGCCCTCGGGAACTACTGGAGAAAAACCTAAAAAAAGGAGAACTGATCTCCATTTGGAGAGATATGGTTTTATCAGGGATAGCCAGCATGGCTTTGTCAGAGGGAGATCATGCCTCACAAATTTGAGTTAAATTTTGAGAGCTAGTGACCAGGTGTGCAGATGAGGATATTGCAGTGCTATAGTTTATATAGATTTCAGAAAAGTATATAACAAGATCCCACATAAGAACTAGGAGCATCAGTAGTTCAACCCCTCGATCTGGCACTGCCATTTAACACATTCATGGCTGATCTCATTTCAGCCACAATTCCACTTTCCTGCCTGGTGTCCATAACCGTTCAACCCATTACTATTTGAACATGTGTCTATGTCCCAGTATCCTCTACTCTCTGGGGTATGAATTCCATAAATTCATAACCCTTTGGGAGGAGTAATTTCTGTTGCATTTTAAATCTACTACTCCTTATTTTAAGCGTATAACCTCTCATTCTAGGTTGCCCTACATGAACTGCCGACTGATGCTCAGAGTTCCTTTTTGCATCTACTTTGTCAATCCCCTTTACCGTGTTGCATACCTCAACTCAAATCTTTCATTCTTCTAAACTCCAGATAGTTTAGGTCTAAATTGCTCACTCTTTCTTCATAAGCCAGCTGCTCACCTGTGGAATCAGTCCATTGAACTTCCTCTGAAAGTCCTCCACTGTAACTTCATTCCTCAAGTAACAGAAACAAACTACGCATTGCTCCAGATGTGGTCTCATTGATGCCTTTTACAGTTGCAGCAACACTTCCCTACTTTTTAAAATAATCTATTTATCAATAAATGCCAAAAATTCCACCTGCCTTCCTCATTACCCCTGTACAGGCATACTAGTTTTCTATGATTCATGCACCCTGATCCCTCTGCACCAAAGCACTCTGAAGTTTCTCTCCATTTGGATAATAATCAGACTAATATGAACCACCTCTCACTTATCCACATCTGCCAAGTTTTGACTCATTCACCTAACCCTTCCATATCAGTCTATAAATATCTTTACTTGAGAGACATGGAGGACTGCTCAACAAGGTCAAAATACATGGGATCCAGGATAACTTGGTAACTTGGATCCAAAAAGGCTCAGTAGCAGGAGAAAGAGGGTGATGGTGGAAGGCTGAGACTGCACAGTGTGCAGTGGTGTACCACAGAGATCAGTAAGTCCCTGATTATCCCTGACTCTCTTATTGTTCCCAATATACATAAACAAAATATTAAAAAAAAGTGTGGAGGGATGATATTCAAGTTTGTAGATGACACAAAGATCAGCTGGGTAGTTAACATTAAGGAAGAAAGAGGCAAGTAGAACTTAACCCTGACAAGTTAGAGATGATGTGCTTTGGAAGGAGTAATAAGACAAGGAAGTACTCAAGGAATGGAAAGACACTAGGAAGCTCAGAGGAACAACAGAGATCTTGGGGGTGCTTGTCATAGATCCCTGAAGGTGGTAGGCCAAGTTAATAGGGTAGTTAAGAAGGCATATTGTCCTGGTTCCAACAGCAAGGGACACTAGTGCCTTTGGGCTAATGCACAGAATGGAACGTCCAGAGATTAGCATCTAGATTCAATCCATCTGGAATGTTGTTAGAGCCTTTATCAGTGGAGGCATAGATTTTAAGAGCAAGGAGATTATGTTGGAGCTGTACAGGACTTTGGGAGGCCACAGGTGGAGTACAGCATGGACTCCTGGCCACTACACCATAGGAAGGATGTGATTGCACTGGAGGGGGCTGCAGTGAAGATTCACCAGGATGTTGCCTAGATGATGTAGTTTAGCAACAAAGAGAGACTGGATAAGCTTGGGCTGTTTTCTTTAGAGCAGAGCAGGCTGAGGTGGTACCTGATTGAGATAAAAAGGATTATGAGGGGTACGGACAGGTGGACAGAAAGCAGCTGTTCCCACTTATTTGAAGGGTCAATAACAAGGGGGTATAATTTTAAAGGAGGAATTGCAGAAGGTTTAGAGGGAATTTGAGAAATGAATTTTCACTCAGAGTGCTGTTGGAGCCTGGAATACACTGCTTGGGGAGATTGTTGAGAAACTTCACCTTTGAAAAGGACTTGGATGAGCATTTGAACTGTCATAACATTCAAAGCAATGGGCTAAGTGCTGCAAAATGGGACTGGTGTAGACTGAGTTTTTTTTGTCGGTGCAGATTTGATGGGTCAAAGGGCCTCTTCTGTACTATATGATTCAATGATTTGCCCATGATAGAGTACCATGCTTCTAAGAATTCTCATGTGTCTTCCCGTTTGGCAAAACAGAGACATGCACAAGAATTGCTAAAAGCATGGCATTCCAACCGGAACTCTATCAACAAGTACATTGATTTGGATCCCATTTACCACCCCATGAGAAAAAGAACAAGAAACGACATCACCATGAGAAATGGCATCACCAACTCAAGGAAACCTAAACACAAATAAAAAGTGGGCCATACCACCAGTGCTTCATCCGGAGGCCCACTGATGTTACCTAGTATGGTGACAAAACATCTGAAACAAAACCTTCCAGCTCAGCAAGCATACCTACATCCATATTGAATCCATTTTGTGATGTCAGCAGACATTTTACTTTACTCATTACTAACAATACCTGTGCACACCTGTGATCCTTTTTAATAGATTAATATTTTATGATACACAACTTTTTGTTTTCAATTCAGTGTCTATTTCATACAGAAAATATTTTACTTGACTGTTAGATATCAATCTCCTACCTGAATTTCACAGGCTACAACTAAGTTGTGAATGTAATAGAAAGCTTCCTCAATAGTTTCACCAACAGCAACCAGACCATGGTTCCTTAGAATGAGCACCTAGTATAAAATAAGAACAATTTAAGCAAAGTAACACATTACCAACATGATATTTTCAGCTAGTAAAAAAAAAAGTTTTCAGCATGGGTCATCATCAACAAAAAGGATATCGCAGGGCTTTGTATAAATAATACCGAAACCTGAACCTATGCTCTATTGTCAATAATGCTAAATGTTTTGTACTAACACTAATACAATGGTAACATACTTACACTAGTAACCATTTAGGTTACAATGGACAGGACTGTACGGTCCATCATTGATGGGTTTGCAAGTAAGGGCACCTATAATATTCCACGGACAGTTAATCAAAGTTATCCAACATTGTCCCTAACTATCTACAATCTTACAGCAATTAGACAAGGGCTAGAATATCCACCTGCTCTCATTCCAGTTCAGTCCCTTCCCGCTACCCAGACTCAATTTTGAGGCTGATGGAAGGAACTCTGAGATAGAGTGGTAATCGCGTAGGGCTGGTCACCTTGTTCGGATCTTAGACGGGAATTGGTGGAAACCTACAGTGGCCTACCAATAATCCCCTTCAGTTTGTCCACCGCAATTGCTCACTTTCTCATTGGCCTTCTGTTCAAGCTGTCCACCATTTCCAGGCCTGAGCTGCCCTTCCCTCTCCCATGAGAATTCAGTCCTGGTCCCCAGGATTTAGAAGGTGGGGACTGCTTGTAGTCCCAGTTTTGGCTATTACTGACCCAGACACTCTTGAGATGACAGAGCTGTCAGCTAATGAGATTGGCCTGCACTCTGGCAGTGAAACTGATATTCAAGTCAGGAGCAGAATTCCCATTTCTGGCTAATTAATATTCTTAGTTGTGGGACTGAATGATTAAGGAGAAAGTGAGGTCTGCAGATGCTGGAGATCAGAGCTGAAAATGCGTTGCTGGAAAAGCGCAGGTCAGGCAGCATCCAGGGAACAGGAGAATCGACGTTTCGGGCATAAACCCTTCTTCAGGAATGAGGAAAGTTTGTCCAGCAGGCTAAGATAAAAGGTAGGGAGGAGGGACTTGGGGGAGGGGTGTCGGAAATGTGATAGGTGGAAAGAGGTCAAGGTGAGGGTGATAGGTCAGACTGGGGTGGGGGCGGAGAGGTCGGGAAGAAGATTGCAGGTTAGGAAGGCGGTGCTGAATTCGATGGATTAGACTGAGACAAGGTGGGGGGGGGGGGGGAGGGGAAATGAGGAAACTGGTGAAATCCGAGTTCATCCCTTGTGGTTGGAGGGTTCCTAGGTGGCTACTTGCGGAGCGCTTCAGAGAACACCTCTGGGACACCCGGACCAACCAACCCAACCACCCTGTGGCTCAACATTTCAATTCCCCCTCCCACTCCACCAAGGATATGCAGATCTTTGGACTCCTCCATCGCCAGACCACAACAAAACGACGGTTGGAGGAAGAGCGCCTCATCTTCCGCCTAGGAACCCTCCAACCACAAGGGATGAACTCGGATTTCACCAGTTTCCTCATTTCCCCTCCCCCCACCTTGTCTCAGTCTAATCCATCGAATTCAGCACCGCTTTCCTAACCTGCAGTCTTCTTCCCGACCTCTCCGCCCCCACCCCAGTCTGACCTATCACCCTCACCTTGACCTCTTTCCATCTATCACATTTCCGACGCCCCTCCCCTAAGTCCCTCCTCCCTACCTTTTATCTTAGCCTGCTGGACAAACTTTCCTCATTCCTGAAGAAGGGCTTATGCCCGAAACGCCGATTCTCCTGTTCCCTGGATGCTGCCTGACCTGCTGCGCTTTTCCAGCAACACATTTTCAGGACTGAATGATTAGTCAGGATTGATTCCTCAGGTAGGAAGTCTTGCCATCTGAAAAGTCTGATCAATGCTGACATCACATCTTGGTGATGAAAACTGCAGCAATAATGGTCAATAAACCAGATTTTAAGATGAGCTCGTCTCCAAGTAGAGGCAGAGAGAAAGAAGGCTACTGCTCACATTCACCTTCAGCTCTCATCTCCAAAGCAAAATCAATTTAAAAAAAATTAAAAATACAAGGCATTATTTTGACTTGTATTTGGTCAGGAAAAATTCACATTTGATATGTCAGGAACAGGTGAAAATTGTTACTTTTGTGTTGGCAAGCTTCATGGTATAAATCATAAATATGCCTCTGACTTTATCAACTTTTGCCAAGTAGTATCATAATGGTACATTTCCTTAAGAGATATGTTGATGAAAAGATTATATGTATCTTGATTAAAGATAGGCAGATCTTTGAATAACATTTGAAATAATGAACCAGTGAAAGAGACTTCACTTTAGTTGCTGGCTGAATTGAATCGTACATATTCTTTCTTAACAATAAGTCTTCTAAAATAGTTAAAAATCACAACACCAGGTTATAGCCCAACAGGTTTAATTAGAAGCACTAGCTTTCGGGGCACTGCTCCTTCATTAGGTAGAATAGCCTTCCAGGAGAAAATTCACCAACCACTAAATGTTTCTGCACTGCTAAAACAGTTAACATTCAATTTTGGTTCTTGTTGTTAAAAAGTTGCTTACAGCTTTCGAACAGAAAGATGGTGACACCCGACTTAATTGTTTGAATTAGGATCTTTGTTAGTGAAAATAGATAGGAATGAGCTTCATGACTCTACACTTGGATTAGTTACAACTTTTCCTTGAATTAAGGGCATTCGGAAATGAATTCATATCAAAATGGATCAGCATTTGATTGATCAGAGAGTATTAATTGACACTCTCATTCAAGCATAATTTGATTTCTGTATTTCTAATTAATTTGGGTCATACTATACAGTCAAACTTCAAAAAACTGTTGTAAAATATATTAGAGAGTTCAAAAACCTGCCAAACACCACTTTCAGCATTAGCAGAGGCAAACTACTGCAATTTGAATTAAACTGACCTTGTTCTTGGGGCCCAGATTTTTTTGTATTAGAATCTTTTCTCCTTCATCCACAAGAATTCCGTGGTAGTCATGGTAAGCTATCTCTCCAAGTGCCAATGCTTCTGGAGAAATGGGCAGTAGGCCACACTTCATTGCTGAAACCTGTTATAACAGAAAGTAATTGAAGATGTTGCTTAGCCATCAGAAACTAGCATTTAAGAAAAAAGGACTTTTACACTCATTTAAGACATGATTTCTAAAACACAACCAGGCATAAAATTCAAGCGTTGTCAATTATCACCTTACTCCAGTTAATAGAATCAGTAAACCATTTTAGTGAAGTACGGAATATTTTAAACTTTATACCATTTAATCCTTATAAGTCACCCTAAGAAAAGGAGTTTAGCTAAAAATCAGTCTTATCAATATCAGAGTCAAGCTTGAAACATATTCAAAGTGAAAAACATTTGCATTTCAGATTAATACTCAATAGCTGCTTTACATAAGTATTATGTATGAATTATATAGAAATAATCATACTACAGTGCCAAAAAACCCCAGATTTTTTAAATGTTTCAAACAAAGCGTTTCAGCAGTGAATATAAATTCCATCAATGCACCTGCCTGATACACTAAGCTGCAGGCCACATTATCTCCAAATTGAAACAGCTTGGCTCTTGTATTCTGTATCGAGTTTCAAATTGATTGAGCTCGTATTTATCAAAGAATAGCAATTTTCATCAAATACAGCTACAATATTTTAGCTTTCTAAGAACACTAAATTCAAGTCTCGGGTCTTTAATACTGAAATGGACTACCCAGAAGGCTATAAATTTAGCCTCATTAAAAGCGGTTTCTAAAAAAAAAAGCAAACACTCTCTTCCCAAATTTGAAGAGAGGGTGTAAACTGGAAAAGTAGCAAGGGCTAGCAAAAGCAGGTTAAAAGGGGTTCATGCCTATAGTTTATGCTACTGAATATTGATGACAACAAATAGGGCAATTTCCAGCTTTTCAACCGATCCATCATTTAATAGCCAAAGGTTTTGAAAGAGACTGATAAAATGTTATTTTAGACTTTCCCATTTAATCTCCAATTATTTTGTTCTGCAAGCTGCTGAAAGTGAGGGATAGAACTAGCATTAGGAGATTGTTTTTGACTGGTGCAGACTTGATGGGCCGAAATGGCTTTTTCTGTGTTGTGGACCTCTATCACTCTATTGTCCCCTACATGGCAACTATGATCCAGTTCAACAAGACAAGCAACCATGCTTTGAAGGATTATGAAGTCAGAAGCATAAGGTTTAAATGAACAAGTGTAAATTAGAATGTGTAAATTCATTGTCTAATTAGGGATAGAAATAGAAATTGAAACAGAGGGGGATGAAAGATTGGACTAAGACAGAAAAACACAGGATCCAAGAGCAGAAATGGACAATATAGCTCATTAAAGTTTGTGCGAAGATTTGTAGCTCGGGTGCTCGTTGCTGTGGTTCTGTTCGCCGAGCTGGAAGTTTTTGTTGCAAACGTTTCGCCCCCTGGCTAGACGACATCATCAGTGCTTGGGAGCCTCCTGCGAAGCACTTCTGTGGTGTTTCCTCCGGTGTTTATGGTGGTCTGTCCCTGCCGCTTCCGGTTGTCAGTTTCAGCTGTCCGCTGTAGTGGTTGGTATATTGGGTCGAGGTCGATGTGTTTGTTGATGGAGTTTGTGGATGAATGCCATGCCTCTAGGAATTCCCTGGCTGTTCTCTGTCTGGCTTGCCCTATGATAGTAGTGTTGTCCCAGTCGAATTCATGTTGCTTGTTGTCTGCATGTGTGGCTACTAAGGATAGGTTCAGCGTCCTGTTTTCTGTTCTGTATGTCCAGTAGGTTGGCTATTTATTCTCTGGCTAGGGTTTTGTCAATCGAAGTGAACAGTGCCGTCACGTCGAATGATATCATGGTTTCTTCTTTGTCTATGTGTATATTTCTGATGATGTCCAAGAATTCCTGTGTTGATTGTATAGAGTGTTTGGATCCGCTGACCAGGTGTTTCAGTTTCTGTTGTAGTTCTTTGGCCAGTTTGTATGATGGTGTCCCTGGTAGTGATACTATGGGTCTGAGTGGGCCAGAGAAACAATAGCCAACCTACTGGACATACAGAACAGAAAACAGGACGCTGAACCTATCAACAAAGACGGCATACTTAAACTACTGGACTTGTGCCTCACAACACACTTCACATTCAACAACCAGATATACGAACAAATCAACGGAACACCCATGGGATCACCAATCTCGGGACTCAAAGCAGAGGCAGTTATGCAAAGGTTAGAACAAACAGTCCTACCACAAATTCAACCCAAACTCTGGGTCAGATATGGTCGATGACACGTTTGTAATCAATAAAAACACGGAAATAGAAAAAACACACCGGATCATCAACGCCACACTCACAGGAATCCGATTCACGAGAGAAGAAGAAAAGGATAGCCAACTCCCATTCCTAGACGTGATGGTACAGAGAACACCGAACGGAGAATTCACTACAAGGGTATACAGGAAAGCCACACACACAGACCAAGTCCTAAACTATGAAAGTAACCACCCCAACACACACAAACGAAGCTGCATCAGGACACTATTCAAAAGGGCCACAACACACTGCAGTACACCAGAACTGCAAAAAGAAGAGGAGGAACACCTATACAAGGTATTTGCCAAAAACGGATACCCGCGCAACTTCATCAACAGATGCCTAAGAGAAAGACCACAGAACGAGGACATACCACAACCAAAAAGACTAGCCACACTACTATACATCAGGAGCATCTCGGAACTGACAGCCAGACTACTGCGACCCCTAGGACTCATAATGGCACACAAACCAACAGCCACGCTCAGACAACTCACCAGAACGAAGGACCCGATACCCAACATGAGCAAAACTAATGTAGTGTACAAAATACCATGCAAGGACTGCACAAAACACTATATAGGACAAACAGGAAGACAGCTAACAATCCGCATACATGAACATCAACTAGCCACGAAACGACACGACCAGCTATCCTTAGTAGCCACACACGCAGACAACAAGCAACAGGAATTCGACTGGGACAACACTACTATCATAGGGCTAGCCAGACAGAACAGCCAGGGAATTCCTCAAGGCATGGCATTCATCCACAAACTCCATCAACAAACACATCGACCTCGACCCAATATACCAACCACTACAGCGGACAGCTGAAACTGACAACCGGAAGCGGCAGGGACAGACCACTATAAACACCGGAGGAAACATCAAAGAAGCGCTTCGCCTAGCCAGGGGACGAAACGTTTGCAACAAAAACTTCCAGTTCGGTGAACAGAACCACAGCATAGCTCATTAAGACTACTTCACCATTCAATGTGATGATGGGTGACATTGTGCTTTGATTCTATTTATCCAACTGTCCCTAGATGCCTGTCACTAAAGTTCAGTCCATCTCAGCCTTAAATTTCATTGACAATGGAGCAACCACAACTTTTTGGAGAATTTCGAAGATTCACATGGAAATTTATCATCCGAGTCCTAGTTGATTGTCTTCTTATCCTGACACTATATCCCATGTTTCAGATTTACCATCCAGTCGAAATCTCTCAGCACTTACCCTATTAAACCTCTTCAGAATCTCCTGCTTCAATGAGATCACCTCTTATTTTTCTATACTTCAGAATATATTGGCACACTTTACTCAGTCTTTCATCATAGCCCTCTCATCTTAGAAACTTATTCAATAAATTTGCGCTGTACTGCCTCTAATGCAAGCATAGTCTGTACTGCCTCTAATGCAAGCATAGTCATCCCTAATAAGGAGACAAAAACTTCAGTATCGTAAGTGCAGTCTCACCAAAACCCTGTAAAATTGCTGCAAGAGCTCTTTACTTTTGTACTCCAGTCCTCTTGCAGTAACTGCTAACATACCATTTTCCTTCCTCATTGTTGTTGTTTGAATTTCTTATACAAACTCACACAAGTTTTACACTTCTTAAAAACAAATTCTTAAAGTGAACCATACCCATGTTATATTCCATTTGCCATCGTGCTGCACGTCCATGTATACTGTCAACATCTCTGTGTAGCCTATGTCCTCCTCATAACTTACATTTGAAGACAGCTTTGTACCAACTAGAAAACTTAGATATACTATTCTTTCTGTGCAAGTCATCAACATGAGGCCCAACTATTGATCCCCGCAGCACTCATTAATCACAGCCTGTCAACTTAGTCGTACTCATTGCTTCCTGCCTGTTAATCGATCTTTCATGTACACTAATATATTATTCCTAACTTCATGAGCCCTTGACTTGTACTAACCTTATCAAATGCCTTCTTGAAATCCACATACCTACATATATTGATTCCCCTTTATCTACATGGCTAATCACACCTTCACTGAATTCATAAAGAAAATTTGGATGTTGCTGGAAAGATATACAAGTTACCAAAGCATTTCATCCTACACCCTGTTATGGACCAGACCAGACCCCCTTAAAATATTTTAAAAAGATAGCCAAGACTCTAACTTTTACTTATTTTAAAGTCAAATGCAATGCTCCACTCCATGTTAAGCAAAACACTATTTTAACACTACTGTTAAGATACAACCAAAGAAAGTGGAATTTAGAATAACTTAATTCTGTTAGAAACTTAACTGAATAATAGATACAGTAACTATTACCAATAAACTGTTTTAATGTAGTAACATTCCTTAGCAAAAAAGTAAAGTCAGAAAAATAGATTTGTCTCACAGCTAACCCAGTAGCAGAGAGAATCCCCAGCTTGTAGCTGTAACCAAGAGGGGGAAAAGATAGCTTCAATTTCTTCAAGTCCACAAAAGCAACTATTTAAAGCTGAACCTAAAAATTAAGAAAAAACTAGAAATCCTGGTCTGAAGCGAGCTGGCCACACCAATCAAGGCTGCCTCCATTATTCCAACTTTTTAAAAAAAAAAGTAAGGCTTCATAAGTTGTTTACTCTAGGGGTTTTGTTAGACTGCTCTTCACCTCTGCCTTATGACCTCTCTTCAAAAAAAAAGATACAATAATGTCTTAAAGCCACAGTATCATCACAACCCATCAAAACAAGAGAAGGTCAAATTTCAAATGCGCAATTCCAAACAAGAATTCATACAAATGGGTGTTGATTGGCTAGGAAGTGGAGTCTGATTGGCTGAGATGCTGGAATGGAGAAAGCAACAATGAACTATAGGCCCCACATGCCTCTGGGTAACTGAAAAATGTGCTTTGAACATTTTACTTTTATTTGCTTGAAAATGGTTCCCTGCATACGAATATTGCTTCTGGCAAGTGCAAATGAGCCACACTAAGATCATGGCCAATCATCTAAACTGGTTGTTTGTCTATCTATAAACCTATTCACGTTTATTCAACAATTGTTCAATTGCAAAATTACATTTCAAGTAAACTTTTTTGGGTTTCTAAGTGCAGGCTAGTTCAGTACAGTCTGTACTCTGCCTATTATAAAACAGCTTGCTTGATTCCATCAGCTAATCGTATGGACATATCGTCTATATACTCAGCATCACTGAGTATATACTGGCAACGAACTTCATACATGACGTTATGAGAATGTCGTAGGCAGGATGTCGGTATGTATTGTTTTCAAGATAATGCTGTCATTCCAAAAGTGAGTGTGGGGAGTAAATTTGGCAGATGGAATTAAATGTGGGAAAAGTGTGATGTTTTCACTTTGGTAGAAAAAAAAAAGGAAAGCAGACAATTATTTAAATTGAGAGAGGGACAACATAGAGGGAACTGGGTGTGTCATAGATAAATCCCATCAAACTAGCAAATAGTTATTGCAAGCAAATAGAAAGGGAAATGGAACAGAATATTAAAGCAGGGAAGTCCTGATATACTTGTAGAAGTGTTGGTGAAACCACACTAAGCACTGCATACAGTTTTGCTATCTGAATTTAAGGAGTGATTAAAATGTCATTAGAATTTCAAGAGCAGTTTGGTGAAAGTTCTTATGTTGATTTATGAGAAAAGATTGAGCAGGTTGGATATATTACCACCTGAACTTAGAAGGTGTGCAATGATTGTATTGGAACAATCAAAGATGCTGAGGTGGCTTGATAGGGTAACTGCGAGGATGTTTTTTTTTGGAGGAAGCTAAGACTAAAAGTAAAGTTTTAGAATAAGGAATCACCCATTTATGACGGAGATGAAATGAGGATGAATTTCTTCTCAAAGGAGAAAGTAAGGACTGCAGATGCTGGAGATCAGAGCTTAAAAATGTGTTGCTGGAAAAGTGCAGCAGGTCAGGCAGCATCAAAGGAGCAGGAGAATCGACGTTTCGGACATACGCCCTTCTTCAGGAATGTAAGAAGGGCTTCCTGAAGAAGGGCTTATGCCTGAAACGTCGATTCTCCTGCTCCTTTGATGTTGCCTGACCTGCTGCACTTTTCCAGCAATTCATTTTTAAGCTTTCTTCTCAAAGGGTCATTGATTGTTGGGATTCTGTACCCCAGAAATCAGAAGAGGCTATAATAACGAACACATTCAAAACTAAGTTACACAGTTTGTTTTAAAATATAAATCCATTCATGAGATGTGGATGTTGCTGGTTGGGACAGCATATATTGCCCACCGCTAGTTAGACTTGAGACAATTTAGTGAGCTGCATTTTTGAACTGCTGCAGTCCATTTGATTTACGTACATAATTCGACGAGAGGAATTTCAAGATTTTGATCATGCAACACTGAAGGAATGGTGATATAGTTTCAAATCAGGATGTTGTGTGGTTTGGAGCCCTAGCAGATATTGGTGTTCCCATGTATCTGCTGTCCCTGCCCTTCCAGATAGGGATGGTCATGAGGTTTGAAGATGCTGCTTAAGGAACCTTAGAGAATTAATGCAGTAGATGTTGTAGATGACACACACTTCTGCTACTGATCGTCAGTGGTGGATGGTGAGATCAATCAAGTGGGCTGCCTTGTCCTAGATAGAGTCAAGTTTCTTGAGTGTTGTTGGTACTACACCTATCCAGGCAAAAACTAGTCTACTTATATTTCTCATGTCATAAGTTCGAGCCATAGATACGGAGAGTATTTTCATTGAGACACAGAAAGCCAGGACAAAATTAAAGAGAGTTTAAAATTACAGATTTCCAGAAAATATACAGGAAATGTAGGCTTCGCTCAGCAGGAAGTCTTTGATCATCAATTTACAACGATCACAGGAAATAAAAACAGGGTTTAAGGACCCCATTTCTCTCCTTTTGGGCCTACCCATTGTATTTCCTGCAGATTCGCATAAGAAAAAACTTTTCAATATTCTTACGTTCTGCTAGGTTGGATATCAGAAACCCCCCCAGGCCTGTCAGGTTAGCAGAAGATTGTTATGGAGCATATTCCCCTGGATTTTCTCACAAATATGGTACACCACAAAACTGAGAATTTTTACAAGACATGCCAACCCTTTTTGAAATACCCGGACACAGATTTATCTACCACACTAACAAGGGCTTTTATATAGCCATAATGATTATGTTTCATGAGTCCAATATCCAGGGAGGAGGACCTGTGAATGTATCAGTGTTTTGTTTGGCTGGGCTGAGTTATTACTATTTGTTTGTTTGTTGTTAGGTATTTTTTTATTTAGTTAAATAGCTAGTTTAGGTTTTTTTAATTTTATACTTCTCTACATATGCTTATACATTTGTATAGGAGGGTGGGTTGGGGAATTTTTTTATTATTTGGGTTTAGTTTTGTACTATTTTTGTATTGTTTTGAATTGCAGTGTTTTGTATTATTGTAATATTTAAAAATCTATTTTTTCTTAAAATTTATTATAAACAATCACTGTTGATTCATGCCTAGATGATTGCCTTCTTTTTGGAAAAGTGGATAAATATTTGAAGCAGAGAAAATGCAAAGCTATAAGAGAAGACAGTGGAATAATTTTGAATTATTTTAAGAATGATCCTGCACAGCAAACAGAATTATTTTTACTCTAACTGCAACAGAATAAGTCAGTCCATAACCACATCTTTCTCTACTAAAACCAGTACACTACATACACATCTAGATCATATATTAATATGCAATCTCAGTCATGTAATATGTCAAGAGAAGGGATAGAAAATATTAAATGGTTTGGTTTGGGAAAATGAGAACTGCCTCAATTCAGGCAGACTAAGAAACATAAGAAAAAAATTAACCTACTGCAGCTCCAGCTGGTGTGTGAATGTGTACAATGCATCGGACATCTGGACGAGTTGCATAGATGGCAGAGTGCAAGGTAAAGCCAGCCTGATTTATTCCCAAATTGGTGCAGCCCCGATCGATTATATCGCCTTGAAGATTAACTTTAACCTGTAAAGCACAAAACAATTAATATTGTTGTTACAGACTGACAAAACCAAGTTTAGAATAATAGAAAATGCACATTGCATTTACAAAATAAAAGAAAAGAAAGGATGGGACAGAGAATAAACCAAGATATAACAAGGGCATAATAATAGGCACTTAAAGAAAATTCGATTTGCCAAGTTTTTGGGTTACATCAAATGGGCACAAGTAGCAGCAGAAAGAATTCAATGTTTTTGTCAGGAGATCTCTAGAACAGTACATCATGGATCCACCAGGGATTAGGCGTTTTTGGATCTGGTAATGTGTAATGAGGCAGGTTTAATAATGTCTCAGAACGAAGGAAGATTCCTTATGAAAAAAAAAGAGTGACCATAATACGCAATAGAAATTTAGCATTCAGTTTGAGAGGCAGAAACCTGGGATACAAACAACTGTGTTAAATTTAATGTTTTTATTCACTCATGGGACATGGGCATTGCTGGCTGATCAGCATTTACTGCCATTCCTCATTGCTCGAGAAGGTGGTGGTGAGCTGCCTTCTTGAACCGCGGAAGTCGATGTGCTGCAGTAGACCCACAATGCTCTAAGGGAGGGAATTCCAGGATTTGGACTAGCGACAGTAAAGAAACAACTTGCTTCCATGTCAGGGTGGGGAGGATCTCGGAATGGTAATTGCAGGTGGTGGTGGTGCTGCCTTTGTTCTTCTAGATGAAAGTGGTCAGGAGTTTGGAAGGTGCTGGGTAAGGATCTTTGGTGAATTCCTGATGTGCCTTGTAGATGGGAAACACTGCGGTGACGAAGCATTGATGGCAGAGGGAGTAGATACTTTTATATATGATGCAAAGCAAGTGGGCTATTTTGTTGTGGAATGTGTCACGCTTCCTAAGTGTTGTTGGATCTGTACCCGTTCAGGCAAGTGGGGAGTATTCCATCACACTCCTGACATGTGCCTTCTTGATGATGGCTAGGCTTTGGGGAGGCAGGATGTATGTTATGTGCAACAGTATTCCCAGCCTCTGACTCTTGTAGCCAGTGTTTATGTGGAGAGTCTAGTTGAGTTTCTGGTCAATGTTAACCCGAAGAATATTGGTAGTCAGGTATTCAGTAATAGTAACACCACTGATCAAAGGATGGTGGTTAGATTGTCTCTTATTGGAGATCGTCATTGCCTAACATTTATGTGGTGTGAATGTTATTTACCACTTGGGGCAAGCCTGGATACTCTCCAGAACTTATTGCATTTGAACATGGACTGCTTCAGTATCTCAGGCGTCACAAATGGTGTTGTACATTGTTCAACTATCGGTGAACATCTCTACTTCTAATCTTATGATGCAGGGAAGGTCATTGAAGCAGTTGAAGATGGTTGGGCCGACACCACCCTGGGGAAATCCTGCAGAGATATCCAGAAGCCGAGATGGATAGCCTCCAACAATCAATCATTTTCCGAACTGACTGGGAGTTCGTTCAGTCATTTATTATCACACATATTTTGTACAAAATACATAGAAAAATGTACAGTATCGCCACTCTCTGGTGCCAACTTAAAACAGAAAAATAAACCAAAGAACACAAAAGCAGAAAAATAAATAAAAGTGTTCAACTTTACAGTCCTTCTTAGGTGCACCCTGAATCAAGGACCTAGTTGCTAGCCACGAGACCCCTTTGCTGTGTCGCCGCTGAAATAAGAGCCCAGTTTTACTAGGGCTCTTTGAAGCCACACTCAATCGAATGCAGCCTCGACATCAAGGGTCATCATTCTCACCACACCTGTGGAATTCACTGTAATGAGATCAGGAACTGAGTGGCCCTGGAAGAACACAAACTGGGTGCCAGTGAGCAGGTTACTGCCAAAGAGATGCTGCTTGAAAGCATCTTCCATCACTTTACTGATGATTGAGACGAGATCGACAGGGTAGTAATTGTCCGAGTTGGCTTTGCCTTGCTTTTTGTGTACAGGGCATACCTGGGCAATGGCCCATGTTCTTGCATTGATGCCAGCGTTGTAGATATACTGGAACAGTGTGGCTTGAAAACAGCAAGTTCTAGAGCACAAGTCTGCAGTACTATTGATTGAATGTTGTCAGGGCCCATAGCCCTTGCAGTGTCCAATGCCTCCAACTGTTTCTTGATGTGGAGTGGATGAAGTTGGCTGAAGACTGCATCTAGGATTCAACATGTAAGGACAGCTCCCTACCATCCATCATCCAATGGCCTGGCAGAAAGAGCAGTCCAAATTTGAGGCAGGCTTGAAAGAAACAATCCACAGCTTCAGTCAGTCAATACCAAACTGGCCCAGCTCTGGTTTGATTACAGAATCACCCCTCTCAACTATAGCGATAGCTCCAACAGAGTTGCTGATGGGGACACATCTCCACACTAGGTTAAACCTGATCTTCTCAGGTCTGAGAAAGGGGCACAGCAACTGGGTTCAAATCCCGCCACAGCAGATGGTAGAAATTGAATTCAGTGTAAATCTGAAATTAAGAGTCTAATTAAGAGTCTAAAATTGCTGATTTTAGGAAAAACCTTCTGGTTCGCTAGCATCTTTTTAGGGAAGGGAATTACCATCCTTGTCTGGTCTGGCCAAGATGCAACTCCACAGAAACTTTAAAAAATATAGGTGCAGGAGTAGGCCATTCGGTAATTCAAGACTGCACCACTGTTCTATATGGTCATGGCTGATCACGTAATTTCAGTATCCCATTTCTGCTTTCTCTCCAGACCCTCTGATCCCTTGAGCTGCAAGGGCTCTCTCTTGAATATATCTAATGAAATGGCCCCAACAGCTTCCTGTGGGAGAGAATTCCACAGATTCACAACTGAGTGAAGAAGTTCTTCCTCATCTCAGTCCTGAATGGCTTACCCTCTATTCTGAGACTGTGACCCCTATTTCTGGACTTCCCCAACATCAGAAACATTCTTCCCACATATACCCTGTCCAGTCCCATCAGGATTTTATATGCTTGTGAGATGCTCCCTTCATTCCCCTAAATTCCAGCAAGTACAAGCCCAGTCGATCTAGTCTTTCTTCATGCGTCAGCCCTGCCATCCCAGGAATCAGTCTGGTGAACCTTCGCTGGACTCCCTCAATAGCAAGAATGTTTTACCTCAGACTTGGACACCAAAGCTATACACAATACTTAAGGTGTGGCCTCACCAAGGCCCTGTACAATTGCAGCAAGACATACTACTCAGATACTCAAATCCTCTCACAACAAAGGTCAGCATGCCAGTAGATCTCCTCACTGCTGTTGCACCTGCATGCCAACCTTCAGTGACTGTTCCACCAAGACACCCAGGTCTCATTGCACCTCACCTTTTCTTAAACTGTCACCATTCAGATAATAATCTGCCTTCCTGTTTTTGTGACCAAAGTGGATAATCTCATATTTATCCACATTGTATTGCATTTTCTAAGTACTTGCCTACTCAGCAGATCTGTCCAAGTCACCCTGCAGCCTCTTAGTATCCTCTTCACAGCACACACTGCCTACGTCCTCCAGCTCCTCCATGCTGCCCATCTACATTCGGGACACCACCCATGCCCTCCACCTCCTCCATGATTTGCGCTTCCCCGGTCCCCAACACCTTATTTTCACCATGGACATCCAGTCCCTATACACCTCCATCCCCCATCACGAAGGCCTCAAAGCCCTCCGCTTCTTCCTTTCCCACCGTACCAACCAGTACCCTTCCACTGACCCCCTCCTCTGACTGACTGAACTGTCCTCACTCTGAACAACTTCTCTTTCCAATTCTCCCACTTCCTCCAAACCAAAGGAGTAGCCATGGGCACGCGCATGGGCCCCAGCTATGCCTGCCTCTTCATAGGATATGTGGAACAGTCCATCTTCCGCAGCTATACCACCCCCCACCTTTTTCTCCGCTACATCGATGACTGTATCGGCGCTGCCTCGGGCTCCCACGAGGAGGTTGAACAGTTCATCCACTTTACTAACACCTTCCACCCGGACCTCAAATTTACCTGGACCGTCTCAGACTCCTCCCTCCCCATCCTAGACCTTTCCATTTCTATCTCGGGCGACCGACTCAACAAGGACATTTACAATAAACCGACCGACTCGCACAGCTACCGAGATTACACCTCCTCCCACCCTGCCCCCTGTAAAAACACCATCCCATATTCCCAATTCCTTCACCTCCGCCGCATCTGCTCCCAGGAGGACCAATTCTAATACCGAACAACCCAGATGGCCTCCTTCTTCAAAGACCGCAATTTCCCCTCAGATGTGGTTGGCGATGCTCTCCACTGCATCTCCTCCACTTCCCACTCCTTCAGCCTTGAACCTGCCCCTCCAATCACCATCAGGACAGAACCCCACTGGTCCTCACCTACCACCCCACCAACCTCCAGATACTTCCGTCGTCATTTCCGCCACCTCCAAACAGACCCCACCCTCCCCTATCAGCGTTCTGGAAAGACTACTCCCTCCGCGACTCCGTCAGGTCCACACCCCCCCCCAACAACCTAACCTCCACTCCCGGCACCTTCCCCTGCAACCACAAGAAATGCAAAACTTGCGCCCACACCCCCACTTCCCTCCAAGGCCCCAAGGGATCCTTCCATATCCATCACAAATTTGCCGGCACCTTCACACACATCATTTACTGCATCTGCTGCACCCGACGTGGCCTCCTCTACATTGGGGAGACAGGCCGCATACTTGCGGAACATTTCAGAGAACACCTCTGGGACACCTGCACCAACCAACCCAACCGCCCGGTGGCTGAACACTAACTCCCCCTCCCACTCCACCAAGGACATGCAGGTCCTTGGCCTCCTCCATTGCCAGACCATGACAACATGATGCCTGGAGGAAGAGCACCTCATCTTCCACTAGGAACCCTCCAATCACAAGGGATGAATGCAGATTTCTCCAGCTTTTCCCCTCCCCCCACCTTATCTCAGTCCCAACCCTCGGACTCAGCACCGCCTTCTTGACCTGCAATCATTTTCCCGACCTCTCCGTCCCCACCCCCTATCACCCTCACCTTAACCTCCTTCCACCTATCGCATTCCCAATGCCCCTCCCTTCTACCTTTTACCTTAGCCTGCTTGGCACACCTTCCTCATTCCTGAAGGGCTTATGCCCAAAACTTAGATTCTCCTGCTCCTTCGATGCTGCCTGACCTGCTGGGCTTTTCCAGCAACACATTTTTCAGCTCTGATCTCCAGCATCTGCAGTCCTCACTTTCTCCTAGACACTGACACCCTCGTCTTGTAAATGAATTGTTTAAAAAATTGTTTACAAAGACAGATCATGACTCTTAGCAAAGATATATCTCAATGAGGAAAGAGGGTTCCAGAAAGGGCATAAACCAACTATGGCTCACCAGAGAAATTAAGGAAAGCATCATTTTTTTAAAAAAAAAAACCATTCATGGAATGAAGACATCACTGGCTAAGCCAGCATTCATTGTCCATCTAAGGCAATGGTGTTAATGTGGATCTGGAGTAGGTCACGTCAGCCAAACCAGGTAAGGATAGCAGCTCTCTTCCCTAAAAGGACATTAGTGAACCTTTAGGTTTTTACAACAATTGACAACGGATTCACGGTCATCATTAGATTATTAATTATAGATTTTTATTAAATTCAAAACCCACCATCTGCCATGGCAGAATTCGAACCCAGATCCCCAGAACATTAATTAGGTCTCTGGCTTAACAGTCCAGCAATACCACCATTACAGGTTGTTCTGCAATAACATGCATTTCATAAACATGAATACACTGTAATACGATTGATGAATTGGGGACAATTTCTACAGTATGAACCTTTAAAATGGGTGTTGGCTGTAATGTGATTACATCGCCAATACCTTAAGCGCTGTTTCTAAAGCACAACGTTTCTATAATGCAGGATTGTACGAGAACACATTATAGAAGAACCATAGGCTGCCACTTTGAAAAGAAAACATGCCACTAAGCTTTGCTACATTGCAAGGCAGAGGATTGGGAACATTTTAAAATCTATCAAAAGATGACCAAAATTACAGTAAAGAGGGTGAAAGTCAACTACAATGCTGGAATGAACAACAAGAGCTTCCTTACATATATAAAAAGGAGAGGGACCAAAATGAACAAATGGGGAATGAATCTGGCAAAATCTTAAATGGGGAACCAGGAAATGGCAGGAGTTAAGACATTAATAGCATTTCAAAAACACTAAAATCATGGGCAAAAGGAAAGAGGAAATGAATACAATAACTATCACCATCACTAGAGAAAAGGTATATGGGACTAAATGCTAATATGTCCCTCGTACGTACTGGGTTAGGTAGGATATTAAAAGGGAAGTAGCTACAGGGATACTGGATGTATCGGTAGTAATAGAGTCAGATGTACAGCATGGAAACAGACCCTTCGGTCTAACCTGTCCACAACGACCAGATACCCCAGCCCAATCTAGTCCCACCTGCTGTACCCGGCCCATATCCCTCCAAACCTATTCATATACCCATCCAAATGCCTCCTAAATGTTGCAATTGTACCAGCCTCCACATCACATCCTCTGGCAGCTCATTCCATACACTTACCACCTTCTGCGTGAAAAAGTTGCCCTTAGGTCTCTTTTATATCTTTCCCCTCTTACCCTAAACCTATGCCCTCTAGTTCTGGACTCCCTGACCCCAAGGAAAAGATTTTGTCTATTTAAGCTATCCATGCCCCTCAATTTTGTAAACCTCTAGAAGGTCACTCCTCAGCCTCCGACGCTCCAGGGAAAACAGCCCCAGCCTGTTCAGCCTCTCCCTATAGCTCAAATCCTCCAACCCTGGCAAAATCCTTGTAAAGCTTTTCTGAACCCTTTCAAGTTTCACAACATCTTTCCAATAGGAAGGAGACCAGAATTGCATGTAATATTCCAACAGTGGCCTAACCA
Source organism: Chiloscyllium plagiosum (assembly GCF_037043375.1). Taxonomy (NCBI): domain Eukaryota; kingdom Metazoa; phylum Chordata; class Chondrichthyes; order Orectolobiformes; family Hemiscylliidae; genus Chiloscyllium; species Chiloscyllium plagiosum. The sequence goes on from NW_028270140.1 coordinate 148,271,993, forward strand.
ATGTCCTGTACAGCCACAACATGACCTCCTAACTCCTGTACTCAATACTCTGACCAACAAAGAAAGCATACCAAATGCCTTCTTCACTATCCTATCTACCTGCGACTCTACTTTCAAGAAGCTATGAACCTGCACTCCAAGGTCTCTTTGTTCAACAACACTACCTAGGACCTCAACGTTTGTGAGAAGATTTGTAGCTCGGGTGCTCGTTGTTGTGGTTCTGTTTGCCGAGCTGGGAATTTGTGCTGCAGACGTTTTGTCCCCTGTCTAGGTGACATCCTCAGTGCTTGGGAGCCTCCTGTGAAGCGCTTCTGTGAAGTTTCCTCTGGCATTTATTGTGGTTTGTCTCTGCCGCTTCTGGTTGTCAGTTCCAGCTGTCCATTGCAGTGGTCGGTATATTGGGTCCAGGTCGATGTGCTTATTGATTGAATCTGTGGATGAGTGCCATACCTCTAGGAATTCCCTGGCTGTTCTGTTTGGCTTGTCCTTTAATAGTAGTGTTGTCCCAATCAAACTCATGTTGCTGGTCATCTGCGTGTGTAGCTACAAAGGATTGCTGGTCGTGTCGTTTCGTGGCTAGTTGGTGTTCATGGATGCGAATCGTTAGCTGTCTTCCTGTTTGTCCTATGTAGTGTTTTGTGCAGTCCTTGCAGTCAGAGAGTGGCTGAGATTACCTAGGACCTTACCATTCAGTGTATAAGTCCTGCTAAGATTTGCTTTCCCAAAATGCAGCACCTCACATTTATCTGAATTAAACTCCATCTGCCACTTCTCAGCCCTTTGGCCCATCTGGTCCAGATCCGATTGTAATCTGAGGTAACCCTCTTCGCTGTCCACTACACCTCCAATTTTGGTGTCATCTGCAAACTTACTAACTGTACCTCTTATGCTCGCATCCAAATCATTGATGTAAATGACAAAACGTGGAGGGCCCAGCACCGATCTTTGTGGCACTCCACTGGTCACAGGCCTCCAGTCTGAAAAACAACCCTCCACCACCACCTTCTGTCTTCTACCTTTGAGCCAGTTCTGTATCCAAATGGCTAGTTCTCCCTGTATTCCATGAGAACTAACCTTGCTAATCAGTCTGCCATGGGGAACCTTGTCAAACACCTTACTGAAGTCCATATACATCACATCTACTGCTCTGCCCTCATCAATCGTCTTTGTTACTTCTTCAAAGAACTCAATCAAGTTTGTGAGACATGATTTCCCACGCACAAAGTCATGTTAGCTATCCCTAATCAGTCCTTGCCTTTCCAAATACATGTACATCCTGTCCCTCAGGATTCCCTCCACCAACTTGTCCACCACCGAGGTCAGGCTCACCGGTCTATAGTTCCCTGGCTTGTCTTTAGCCCCCTTCTTAAACAGTGGCACGTTTGCCAACCTCCAGTCTTCCGGCACCTCACCTGTGACTATCGATGATACAAATATCTCAGCAAGAGGCCCAGCAATCACTTCTCTAGCTTCCCACAGAGTTCTTGGGTACACTTGATCAGGTCCTGGGGATTTATCCACTTTTAACCGTTTCAAGACATCCAGCACTTCCTCCTCTATAATCTGGACATTTTGAAAGATGTCACCATCTATTTCCCTACAGTCTATATCTTCCATATCCTTTTCCACAGTAAATACTGATGCAAAATATTCATTTAGTATCTGCCCCATTTTCTGTGGCTCCATACAAAGGCTGCCTTGCTGATCTTTGAGGGGCCCTATTCTCTCCCTAGTTACCCTTTTGTCCTTAATATATTTGTAAAGACCCTTTGGATTCTCCTTAATTCTATTTCTTCTAAGAATCCTTAGTTTCTGGAAAAGTCTTAGTGAATTGGAAAATTGAGATTGCAAATCTTTATTCAAAAAGGAAAGTAAGGGGAAGGGTTTGGTGGGATATGGGCCAGGTGCTGGCAGGTGGGACTAGATTGGATTGGTGTATCTGGTCGGCATCGACAGGTTGGACCGAAGGGTGTATTTCCATGCTGTACAACTCTCTGACTCTGAGACAAAAGCTCACTACAGGCCAATTAGTTTAACACCAGTAATTGAGAAAATGCTAGAGTCCATTATAAAGGATGTAATAACAATATTTAGAAACATATATAAATAGGCTGATTCAGCATGACTTCACAAAGGAGAAATTATACCTGATAATTCTTTTTCGAATTCATTGGAGGTAACAAGCAGGATAGATAAAAGGTGTTTCAGTAGAGGCAATAGATATCTTCTAATCTACCCATTCAGAGATATTATTACACACCTCCAGAGCAGGTAGGACTTGAACTTGGGCCTCTTGGCTTAGAAGCATGGACATTACAACTATACCAGAAGAATCCCTCCAGTATATATATTTGTATTTCCAAAAAGAAAAAGGTGTTCAATGAGATACCACACGTTAGGCTACTTAGTAAGGACCCATGGTACATTAACGTAAGACAGAGAGAGTTGGGATAGAGGAGGCATTTTCAAGATGACAATCTGTAGCTGGTGGAGTGCCAGTGTTAGGGCCACAATTATTTACCAGACATACTAATGACTTGGATGACAGAAGTGAATGTATTATCACCAAGTTTCATATGTCACAGTTAGGTGGGAAGACAAGTGGTGATATAGACAAGTTGTGTGAATGGACAAAAATTTGGTAGATGGATTATATGGAAATAGACAGATGAGGTTGATTTTCTTTCTCTCAAAGGATCTATGAGGTTTGTTATCACAGGGGACTGTAGAGCTTGGGTCATTACATATATTGAAGGCTGGAGGTAGATAGATATTTGATCAAAGGGTAATCAGCATTTGGGAGGAAAGGCACAATGGTACAGTTGCAGATTATCAGATGCAGACTCTGATGGCCAAATTAACTATTTTTGCTCCTAACCTTACAGTCAAGTTTATCATTTCACTCAAATGATGCCAGTCATTCACCTTGGAAAATTTCTGAAAAGGCAACTTTAAAGAAAAATAAAGTTCTTGTAGACATACATTAGAAAATTATAGCCTTGCTGTTACGGTAATGTTTCAGTTTATAAAACACATTAACAGAAATAATGTAATTTCCAAAGCAAAGCTGAATGTAACACGAATGATTAAATAATTAGCATTTAAAATGTAAACTTGGTCCTCCTCACTCACCAAACTAGATGCAGTGACCTCACTGTAAAGAAGTCCAAAAGGTACAATGAGAAAATGTTCCTGTTCAGAGTTGACTCTGACCTATAGGAAACAACAGTTTAAAAAAAAAACTTGCCTTCAGTTATTACATTATCATTTTATAATGAATACATAATGCTTTTAAGAAAAGGAAATCTACACGAGTATAGTTTGTAGCTAAGCTGAAGTTATAAGAAAAGATTCCTGCCCTAAGCTAAGGTTTTGATCTAAGAGTTACTTAAATAATTGATATCACATTGCTAGTAATTTAGACAATTCAAAACCCATATAACCTGGACAAACAGTAACATTTCAGAGATAGGTGGCATTTGCCAATTGGGAATCAACAGGAAACTTATAGATTTTCTTTCCACTATGAGAAAATTTTAAGTGCGCCGTTTACTAAAACTATTTTTGCCTACTATCCTTTTAAAAAAAGAAAGTCAGATCTGCAATTTTGTAATGTGTGTGTGTTTAGGATAAAGTTTTTTTTAAACAATGTGTACAGAAATTTGTTCAGGTTATAGAAATTGGAGTCAAAATTTTTTTTTCAAAGCAATGATATTTTTTGCATTTACAGCCAAGTAAATCAATGACGCTGATTACTACTAATTTACTCATCCAGTTTTCTTTTCAGTAATTTTGAAGATTAAGATACAATAGATTATAAAGCAGCACGGTGGCTCAGTGGTTAGAACTGTTGCCTCACAGCATCAGGCACCCCAGCTTGATTCCAGCCTCAGGCAACTGTGTGGAATTTGCACATTCTCCCCATGTCTGCACTGGTATCATCCGGGTGCTCTGGTTTCCTCCCAGAGTTCAAAGATGTGCAGGGTAGTTGGACTGGCCATGCTAAATTGCCCATTAGTGTGCAGGAATGTGTAGACTAGGTGCATTAGTCAGGGGAAATATACAGCAATACTGTAGGAGAATGGGGTGGGATAATCGGAGGGTCGGTGTGGACTTGTTGGGCCAAATGGCCTGTTTCCACACTGTAAGGATTCTATTAATGAATTCTATGAATTAGGTGCTCTACGTTGTAGACAGGTATGAAGTAAGTTGCAGGAAACTCAAGCAGCTTTAACTGAGGCACTACTTGGTAAAATGACGCTAGAGCTATTTCCAAATGTACTCCAGAACATCAGCCATTGAAATTCTCATCAGTGCCTGCCAATGCTCTCCTGGGAGAAGGTGAGGACTGCAGGAGATCAGTGTCAAAAGTGTGGCACTGGAAAAGCCATTCTTCTGTTAACTTTAGTTCATCTAAGAGTCGTCTTCTTGTATCTTGTGTTGCATCAGATCTAGCTTGCCAATCAGTCTTTTTCTCAGGGACCTACTTCAGCTTCCAGTGTGACTATTCTATTTTCATTTATTCTTCTATTTAATTCCTTTCAGTTTTGTCCCTACTGTTCTGTAATTCACTTCAACATCCCCACCACCCCATCCAGTTATTCTGACACCAGCCTTGTACACCAAGACTCTTAAAGAAGACGGCAGAGTGGTTTCACAGGAAATCAGACAAAAACATTGTGTGCAACATAGTAGCACAGGAAACCTCCACCAAAAATGTAAGTACCATAAATCTACTAATTCAATTGTGCTGAGACACACTGCAGAGTTACAAAACTGACAGGTACATTAAACAGGAAAAAAAAATGTCTGTTGAATTTTATTGAGGAGACTTTAAAGAAATTTACCAATTCGAAGTCTAACTACAGAACTGTGATAAAACATATTTCTCAATCACATTTACACAAACCATTTTTTCACCATCTACTTAAGTTCAGCAAAACTAAGTTGCTATGAACAGAAAGAACAAAGTAAAACGTTTTCTGTAAAATGTACATTTTCATCCAGTCAGTAAAACTAGGATTATGTATATATTAAACTTTTATTTTAAAAAGAGAGGAATGCGTGGAGCTCAATTTACTGTAATGTGGTTGTAGATAAGTTGTGACCATCCAAAGAGGTCTGCCAGTCTGTGAAAGGCTGCTAGCTTACAACGTAGCAATTTCTCTCCTTTTTCATATGCAACGGATTCAGATCCTCGGAGATCATTCACAGGGGTAACCATTCCAAGACCTTAAAAAAACATACGTACACAATTAGCAGCACAGCAATGCATTAACAGTAGCATTCAGTTAAAGAAATTTATTCAGCAAAGAGGAAATAGATACTCATTTTAATTAGAAACTGCCATAAATGAAGAATTATTTTATAAATAAAGACTTCTGAAGAGTAGTAGAAATTAGATAGATTTGAGAATCAAGTATCATTAAAGCAGACAGAAAAGTGAGTTGAGACAACTAGATCAGTCATGACCTTATTGAAAGGTGGAACAGGCTCATAAGGCTGAAGGGTCTACTTTTCCTCCCAAGTCCTGTGTCTCTAGAACTGATTCAGCACTAGTCTACCAGATCAGAAACAATTGGCAGCAGGAATGAAGAAATATCACCATCTCCAAGTCACACATCAGATGATTTGGAAATATTTCAACATTTCATCATTGTCATTGGATCAAAGTTCTGGACTGCCTCATTTAACAGCTTTCAGAGTATACTTTCAATACTGCAGCTATTCAAAAACGGGGCAACATCGAAAGGGCAACAAATATCAATCTTGTCAGTGATGCTGTCATCCTAGATGCTCTTTGATGGCACTTTTTTTTTTTGCCAATTGTACATTTTAGAGGAGTTCTAAAAAAATCTTCAAGTTAACGCTCGATTGTGACAGAGCAGCGAGGAGAGGTGAGGTGAAGCGAGGGCTGCCAGGAAGGGTTGGTTTTCCTGCTTAAAAAGGGACTTACCTCGGGAGTCGGGCCTCCATTTTGACAGAGCGGCGAGGAGAGAAGGTGAGGTGAAGCGAGGACTGCTGGGAAGGTAAGGGCTTAATTTATGTTTGGGCAGTGGCTAAACCCAAGATACTACATGTGTAGTATCTCCCCCCCACCCAACCGGAAGAAAGACACTCTGTAAGGTAAGGCTTTTATTTCTTTCTTATCTTTTTTAATCTTCCTTTTTCATATATTTAAGTGCACTGTTTGGTTTTAGTTAGTTCGCATAAAGCTAAGCTTACAATGGCAGGGGACCTCAGACTCGTGGAATGTGCCTCTTGCTCGATGTGGGAGCTTAGGAACATGTTGGATGTTCCTGGCTCTTACACTTGCAAGAAGTGTGTCGAGCTGCAGCTCTTGGTTGACCGCATGACAGCTCTGGAGCTGCGGATGGACTCACTGTGGAGCATCCGCAAAGCTGAGTGGTAGTGGATAGCACGTTTAGTGAACTGGTCACACCGTAGGTTAGAATTCCTGAGGGAGACAGTGAATGGGTGACCAAAAGACAGAGAGTAGGAAGGCAGTGCAGGTGTCCCCTGCGGTCATCTCCCTCCAAAACAGGTATACCATTTGAATACTGATGGGGGGGAGATGGCTCACCAGGAGAGGGCAGCAGTTGTCAAGATCATGGCACCGTGGCGGGCACTGCTGTTCAGATGGGCAGGAAAAAGACTTGTAGGGCCATAGTCATAGGGGATTCTATTGAGAGGAGTAGGTAGGCGGTTCTGTGGCCGAAAACGGGACTCCCAGATGGTATGTTGTCTCCCAGGTGCTCAGGTCAGGGATGTCACCGATCGGCTGCAGCGCATTCTAAAAGGAGACGGTGAACAGCCAGTTGTCTTGGTGCATATAGGCACCAACGATAAGTAGAAAACAAGATGAGGTCCTGAAAGAAAAATTCAGGGAGCTAGGAGAAGTTAAAGAGGAGGACCTCAAAATGTAGTGATCTCGGGATTAGTACCAGAGCCATGTGCTAGCCAGCGTAGAAATGAAAAAAATAGGCAGGATGAACATGTGGCTTGAGAGATGATATAGGAGGGAGGAGTTCAGATTTGTTGGACATTGGGACCGGTTCTGGGGAAGGTGGGACTATTACAAAATGGACGGTCTACATCGGAACCAGGCCGGAACCAATGTCCTTGGGGGAGTTTTCGCTACTGCTGTTGGGGAAGTTTTAAAGTAATGTGGCAGGGGACTGGGAACCAGAAGAGAAAACAAGTAGGCAGCGAGGTGGAGACTGGAGACTGTAAGAATCATGAAGATAGCATTAATAAAAGGAAGAGCAGGCTGGGAGCAGATGAGTGCAAAAGAACTGATGGCCTGAAATGCATCTACTTTAATGCAAAGAATATAATGTGTAAGGCAGATTAACTTAGGGCTTGGATTGGTGCCTGGGAGTATGACATTATTGCAATCACAGAGACTTGGTTGAAGGAAGGGCATGATGATTGGCAACTGAATGTCCCAGGATATAGACCCTTCAGACAGGACAGGGAAGTGGAAGTAAAGGGGTGGGGGTATGGAGTTGCGTGGCTGGTCAGGGATGATATCACGGCTATGCTAAAGGAGGACACTATGGAGGTCTTGGGTAGTGAGGCATTATGAGTGGAGCTGAGAAATAAGAAAAGGGTGCAGTTACATAGTTGGGGCTGTATTACAGGACTCCCAACAGTGAGCATGAGATAAAACAACAAACAGGTAAGTAGATTATGGAACGATATAGAGGCAATAGAGTAGGGGTGATGGGAGATTTTAATTTTCCCAACATTGACTGGGATACACTTCGCGTCAGAGGTCTGGATGGGGTAGAATTTGTAAGAAGCGTCCAGGAGAGTTTTCTAGAGCAGTAGGTCAATAGCCAGATGAGGGAAGGGGCCATATTGGACCCGATACTGGGAAACGAGCCAGAACAGGTGGTAGACGTTGCGGTGGGGGATTTCTTTGGGAATACAATTCTGTAAGTTTTAGAATACTTGTAGATAGAGATCAGAGTGGTCCTAAGGGAAGAGTACTAAACTGAGCCAAGGCCAATTATATCAAAATTAGGCAGGAGCTCAGAAATATGGATTGGAAACAGCTATTTGAAGGGAAGTCCACAATTGATATGTGGGAGGCTTTCAAATATAGGCTAAAGATAGTGCAGGATAGGCATGTCCCACTAAAGGCAAAGGATAGGAAGGGCAAGATTCGTGAACCGTGGATGACAGGAGAAATTGTACAACTAGCCAGGAGGAAAAGGGAAGCGTACATAAGGTCTAGGCAGCTAAAAACAGAACGGGCCCTGGAGGAATAATCAGAAGAGTAGGACAAGTCTTAAACGAGGAATCAAGTAGGTTAAAAGAGGTCATGAAATAGCTTTAGCAAGCATAATTAAGGAGAATCCCAAAGCATTTTATTCTTATATCAAAAGCAAGTGGGTAACTAGAGAAAGGATTGGTCCACTAAAGGATAATGAAGAAAAGCTGTGTGTCGAACCTGAGAGAATGGGTGAGATTCTGAATGATTACTTTGCATCAGTGTTCAGAGGAGAGGAACATGATGAATCTTGAGATTAGACATAGAAGTTTGATTAGTCTGGATCACGTTGACATAAGTAGGGAAGATGTGTTGGGTAGGCTAGAGGTTATTAAGGTGGACAAATCCCTAGGACCAGATGGGATCTATCACAGGTTGCCGAGGGAGGTGAGAGAGGAAATAGCTGGGGCCCTGATAGATATCTTTGTGGCATCCTTAAATACAGGTGAAGTGCCAGACTGGAAGGTTGCTCATGTTGTCCCCCTGTACAAGAAGGGTAGTAGGGATATTCCGGGTAACTACAGACCAGTGAGCCTTATGTCAGTGGTGGGAAAGTTGCTGGAGAAGGTACTGAGGGATAGGATCTATTTATGTTTAGAAAAGAATGGGCTTATCAGTGATAGGCAACATGGTTTTGTGCGGGGGAGATCATGCCTTACCAACTTAATAGAGTTCTTTGAGGAAGTGACCAAGTTGATAGATGAAGGAAGGGCTGTTGATGTCATATATATGGACTTTAGTAAGGCGTTTGAGAAGATTCCCCATGGTAGACTAATGGAGAAAGTGAAGTCACATGGTGTGCAGGGTGTTCTAGCTAGGTGGATAAAGAACTGATTGAGCAACAGGAGACAGAGAGCAGTAGTAGGAGGGAGTTTCTTGAAATGGAGAAAGGTAACCAGTAGTGTTCCACAGGGGTCAGTGTTGGGGCCACTGTTGTTTGTAATATACATAAATGATCTGGAAGAGGGCACTGTTGGTATGATCAGCAAGTTTACAGATGACACAAAGATTGGTGGAGTAGCAGAAAGCATAAGGGACTGTCAGAGAATACAGGAGGATATAGATAGACTGGAGGAGTTGGGCAGAAAAGTGGCAGATGAATTTCAATCCAGACAAATGTGAGGTGATGCATTTAGGCAAGACTAATTCTACAGCAAATTATACAATGAACAGAAGAGCCTTGGGAAAAGTTGATGGGCAGAGAGATCTGGGAGTGCAGGTCCATTGTACCCTGAAGGTTGCTGTACAGGTGGATAGAGTGATCAAGAAGGCATATGCTTGCCTTCATTGGACGAGGTATTGAGTATAAGAGCTGGCAAGTCATGTTAAAATTGTACAAGACATTGGTTCAGCCGCATTTAGAATACTGTGTACTGTTCTGGTCGCCACATTACCAAAAAGGATGTGGACGCTTTGGAGAGGGTGCAGAGAAGGTTTATGGGGATGTTGCCTGGTATGGAAGGTGCTAGCTATGAAGAGGAGAGGTTGAGTAGGTTAGGTTTGTTTTCATTAGAAAAAAAAAAGATGGGGGGGGGGGGGGGGGGAGAAAAGAGGGGGGGTACCTTATTGAGATTTACAGAATCATGGAGGGTATAGACAGAGTGGATAGAGACAAGCTTTTTCCCCAGGGTGAAGAATTCAATAATATGGGGTCATGCTTTCAAGGTGAGTGGTGGAAAGTTTAAGAGGGAATACATGCGGCAAGTACTTCACAGAGGGTGGTGGGCATCTGGAACACATTGCCAACAGAGGTGGTAGAGGCAGGCACAGTAGATTCATTTAAGGTGCATCTGGACAGAAGCACGAGTAGATGGGGAGCAGAGGGATACAGATGCTTAGGAATTGACCGACAGGTTTAGACAGTACATTTGGATCGGCTCAGGCTTGGAGGGCCGAAGGGCCTGTTCCTGGGCTGTAAATTTTCTTTGTTCTTCTCAGCAATTGGGAGCCAGAGAATTGTACATTCCTTAAGGGCTTTTGCCTGAAATGTCGATTTTCCTGCTCCTCGGATGCTGCCTGACCTGCTGTGCTTTTCCAGCACCACTCTAATCTTTACTTTGAGCTCCAGCATCTGCAGTCCTCACTTTCACCTAATTGTACTTTCAAGCCCAACTACAAGATACAAACAAATATCAGGACTAATACTTTAATACAGTAATCTTTGAGACCTTATTGTTTGAATAAGATGTTAAAACAAATCTTCATCTGCCTGCTCAAGTATAACAGATCCAACAACACTTCTCCAATGGATATCAGGAGTTTTCTATGTCCTTGCCAACATGTCAAAACTGATTAATTGATTATTTATCTCAATCTGTGTACCTTTCTTTTAATATAAATTGTTTGTTGTATGGCCATTAACAGCAGCAACTATGTTGGCCCTCTGGAGAAATAAGAGCAGAAAAGAAACAGCCCAAGACAGACTTTTTGGTGTCTCTGAATAACCTGGAAAGAGAGCTTGCCTCTGTTAAATGTTAGAAATGAATGCTTTTGAGATCAACAAAGTCAAACTCTTGACCTTATTAGATAAAAATCAATCAATACACTGCAATCAGTGGCAGTGCGAAAGATAAAGCCACGGGTTTAATGGCTATCACTAGTGCTCTCCCATACTCCATTGTACTCAAATGATAATTTTTGCCGATGCTTGGTTTTACAAGTTACATATAATCATGCCACATGAAACTGTGCAAACAACAATCATACAGGACTAGAGACATTAACTTTAGTTCTCTCTCACAAATGCTACTAGACCTGAGTTTCTCCAGCACCATATTTTTATTTCTATGCTGTTATATTTTCTATTATACTGAACACTTGAAATTTTCTAACAAGCATTGAATCACCCAAACACCTTTTGAAAGAAGTTGAAATTTTAATCAAATTGTCTCACTTTTCAAAAACAGATTAAAACCTTTTAGACATATGGATGATTAATCCCTGATTATGCAGTAAGCCTCTAAGAGTTGTGGAGCTCAAATCTAAGATTTGAATACTGCTTGCTTTTCTGGGAGACTTTTTTGACCAGGATACAAGATAGTTCAACTTTCACTCCTAGCCTTTGTCTTCCATTCACACAGATATTCCCTGTATATCCTTCTCTACTTTAACAATATTTATGCTAGTGCTCCCAAATTTCCTTTCCTTATTCTTAATTTTGGAAGCTTGCCAACTTCCACAATTTGTTGAAATCAAAACTCACCAGGGTCTCAACTTTTTATAGATGTCAGAAATATGGAATATCTTTAGTTCTTTCAATTTCTCCTTCTATAACCTTAAAAAAACAAAGTTTGTGTACCTAAATCACAATTTTAGTGTATCTTCACTTTTATTATGTTTTAGTCTTTTTAAAGCTCTGCAGCATCCTTGACTATATGTTTCTCTTCACAAATATGCAATGGCAATATGGAAGTATGGCTCTCTGGAAATTATATTCAATTAACTTGTTAGAGGTCCATGATAAAGTAACAAGCAACATGGATAGGGAGAAACCTATAGATGTGATGAACTTGGATTTCCAAAAGGCATTTGACAAGGTAGCACATCAAATGTTATTAATCATAAGAATGTGTGCACACCATATCAGCATAAATGGAGAATTACTGATCTAACTAGAAGCAGTTGGGATTAATGGATCATTTTTTAGTTAGCAATATGTAACAAGCGTCACAGAAATCAGCACTACAGCTGCAACTCTTTACAACTGATATTGAAGGAAAGGACTGAATGTAAAGTTGCTAAATTTGCTAATGAGACAAAAGATAGACAGAAGAGAAAGTTGTGAAGCTGATACAATGAATCTATGAAAGAGATAAATGTGTGAGCAACAATTTGATAGAGCATAAAATGGTTAAAATATGAACTTGACCACTTTGGCAGGAAAAACAGAACACCAGAATATTACTTAAATGGAGAGAGACTGCATAGCTCTGCAGTAGAGATATTTAAGCACTGTTTGGGCATGAATCAAAGTTAGTATGCATGTACATCAAGGGATTAGGAAGGCAAATGAAATGTTTATTGCAAGGAGAGTGAAATATAAAAATAGTTAAGTTTTGCTACAGTTGTACAGTACATTGGTGAGTTTTGGTCTCCTCAATTAAGAAAAAAATTCAACATTGGAAGTGCAGAGAGGTTCACTCAACTTATTCCTAAAAGGCGAAAGGGGTGCCTATGAGAAAAGGCTAGACAGGTTGGAACTTTGAAGTTTGGAAGAATGACGGGTAATGCTCTTTTCTGGAAGAGACTAGAATTAAAAGAAAAAGATTTAAAATAAACTGTTCTTCTATGTAAGATGGCAATGAGGAGAAATTTTTCTGAGGCCTGTGCACCTGCGAAATTCTCTTCCCAGAGAATTGTGGAAGAAAAGTTACTGAATATTTTTAAAGGCTGAGTTGAACAGATATTTGACTGACAAAATAATAAAAAAAGGATATGTGGGATAGATTGGAAAGTAGTGGCCACAATCAAATGCACCAACTCAAACTTCAGCAAAATCAAATTGCTGGAGAAACTTAGAATATAGAACAATACAGCACAGAACAGGCCCTTCGGCCCACTTCAAAGTTCCAACCTGTCTAGCCTTTTCTCATAGGCACCCCTTTCGCCTTTTAGGAATAAGTTGAGTGAACCTCTCTGCACTTCCAATGTTGAATTTTTTCTTAATTGAGGAGACCAAAACTCACCAATGTACTGTACAACTGTAGCAAAACTTAACTATTTTTATATTTCACTCTCCTTGCAATAAACATTTCATTGTTGTGCCGAACATTTGTCCTAGCTTAAGCATCCATCCATGTACCTATCCAATTGCCACTTAAAGGTCACCAAAGATTCTGACTCTACCACTCCCACAGGCAGTGCATTCCATGCCCCCACCACTTTCTGGATAAAGAACCCACCGCTGACATCTCCCCTATACCTTCCACCCTTCACCTTAAATTTATGTCCCCTTGTAACACTCTGTTGTACATGGGGAAAAAGTTTCTGACTGTCTATTCTATCTATTCCTCTGATCATCTTATAAACCTCTATCAAGTCACCCCTCATCCTTCGCCGTTCCAACGAGAAAAGGCCTAGCACTCTCAACCTATCCTCGTACGACCTATTCTCCATTCCAGGCAACATCCTGGTAAATCTTCTCTGCACCCTCTCCAAAGCTTCCATATCTTTCCTAAAGTGAGGCGACGAGAACTGCACACAGTACTCCAAACGTGGCCTAACCAAAGTCCTGTACAGTTGCAACATCACTTCACGACTCTTGAATTCAATCCCTCTGCTAATGAACGCTAATACACCATAGGCCTTCTTACAAGCTCTATCCACCTGAGTGGTAACTTTCAAAGATCTATGAACATAGACCCCAAGATCCCTCTGTTTCTCCACCTCACTAAGAACCCTACCATTAACCCTGTATTCCACATTCTTATTTGTCTTTCCAAAATGGACAACCTCACTTGGCAGGGTTGAACTCCATCTGCCACTCCTCAGCCCAGCTCTGCATCATATCTAAGTCCCTTTGCAGCCGACAACAGCCCTCCTCACTATCCACAACTCCACCAATCTTCGTATCATCTATCAACTTAGCTGGTCTGGCAACATTGGAGAGAAAGCGGTTCAGAAACATGAATTCTGCTTTCTCTCCACAGATGCTCTCAGACTGCTGCGTTTCTCCAGCAACTTTTGCTTTTGTTTCAGACTTTCAACAGCTGCAGATCTTTCTTTTCCTCTTCAAATTGCAAAGTAAACTTGATAGGCCAAATGGTCTACTTCTGCACCTAATCTATATGTTCATATGCATGTTCTTTTACATTGTCCCCAGCAATGCATTTCACCAAATTTCTAATGGAAAGGTAATGTCAGTTTTCCCTACTGATCCACCTTCTCACAACACAAAGCCCAACGTCTCTCCACTCCCATTATACAAAGCCTGACTTCTCTGCTACCTAAAGTAGCAGATGATATCCTTGTGAGATTCTCACTTCACTGTCCCAGGTATCAACTGATGATTGGTTACTGAAGGCCATCAGATTCAGTCTTCAATTGACTTATTAAGTGTAGTATTAGAGTGGTGCTGGAGAAGCACAGCAGGTCAGGCAGAATCCAATAAGCAGGGGGAGAAAAAAAAACAGCACTTTATCAGGAATGCCTCAGGGATGGAGAGATAAATGGGAGGGGATGGGGTTGGGGAATAGGTAGCTGAGTGCGCAATAGGTTGATGGAGGTGGGGCTATAGGTGATAGATGGGAAGGAAGATTGGCAGGTGAGACAGGTCAGGAGGACAGTGCTGAGCTGGACTTCACCAGTGTCCTCAATTCCCCTCCCCCCACTTTACCCCAGTTCCAACCTTCCAGCTCAGCACTCCTCCTGACCTGTCCCACCTACCTTCCTTCCCATCTATCCGCTCCACCCTCCTGTCTGACCTATCACCTTTACCCCTTCCTCCATCCACCTGTTGCACTCTCAGCTACCTTCTCCCCAGCCCCACCACCTCCCATTTATCTCTCCATCCCAGAGTGTCTTAGCCTCATTCCTGATGAAGGGCTTTTGTCCAGAACGTCAATTTTTCCTGCTCCTCGGATGCTGCCTGACCTGCTATGCTTTTCCAGCACCACTCTAATCTTGACTCTAATCTCCAGCATCTGCAGTACCCACTTCCATCTTTACTATGTGTAGGACTAAGTAGTGAATAAAAGCAATTAGGCAGTATTTGATTATTGAAAAAAATTAACCAAATGCTCATAGTAGGGCATTATACTCATCTGGAGTGTTCTCTGTAAATAGAGCTTTCAAACCCACAAACTAAATTACTTAACACTACTTTCCAGGAAGAACAGGATCTTTTTCTTTAAGATGAGCACTGACGTAGATGGATAACTGTACAGGTTTGGAGTGTTTCGTAAAGATTGCATTAAAACTTTGTAAGTGCCAGCAAATCTGATTGTTGGCAGATAATACAAAGGCAGCACTTGGGAAGATCAGATCTGTGATTTACAACTCAACAGTAAATAGAGAACTCAATTATCAGAAGTAACTCCGTCTCAGTGGTTTAATAGAAAACTTCACACCACAGAATAACTGTACTTACTCATGTTCAATGCAGCCATTCCACCCTGTGGTGCAGCAGGGTACATACTAGGTACATTTGTTGTCATGAAATCTGCAATCTGCTGTAATGCAAGTAGACTAGTAGGATTTTTTCCTTTCTTGAGTTGTTCCTGAATCATTGATTCCAATTCTTCACAAAAAGCCTAGAAATGAACAGATTTTTTTTCAGATGTTATGGTAACAATTAAGATAATACTTTTTATTGTCATGGTTTTGTTTTGAATATTCACTTAACATTTGTTGCCCATCTTTAGCTGCCCTTGAAGTGGTGGTGGCAAGCTTTCTTCTTGAACCACTGCAGTCCATGTGTTGTAGGTAGACTCAATGCCCTCAAGGAAGAAATTCGAGGATTTGGCCCAGGAATAACAATATACTTCTAAGTCACACTGATGAGTGACTTGGAGGGGAGCTTGTATACGGTGTGCCTATTTATGTGCTGCTCTTGCCCTTCTAGATGAAAGTTATCATGGGTTTGGAAGGTGCTGTTGAAGGAGTCTTGTAGATATTCTACGGCTGAGTATTGGTAGAGATGATGGTGGATGCAGTGCCAAGCAAGTGAACTGCTTTGCATTGGACTGGCTCTGAATGGTCAAGCTTCTTGAGAATCTTTGGAGCTGCATTTGTCCAAGCAAGTAGGGAGCATTCCATCACACTCCTCACTTGAACCTTGTAGATAGTAGACAGGCTTTGGGAAGTCAGAAGGTGAGTTGCTCACTGTTGAATCCTAGCCTTTGACCTGCTCTTCAGTTCATTGTATTTGCAATGGTTAATCCAGTTCAGCGTGTGGTGCTGGAAAAGCATAGCAGATCAGGCAGCATCTGAGGAGCAGGAGAGTAGACGTTTCAGGCAAAAGCCCTTCATCAGTCCTCACCTTTGCCTAATCCAGTTCAGTTTCTAGTCAATGGTAACCCTCAATGTTGAGTGTTAGTTGGGCAGTGATGTCAATGCCATTGAATGTCAAGGGACAATGGTTAGATTGCTTCTTACTGGAGGGGTTATACTATTTTTCCAACAGTTTAATATGCCCAAGGATTGGAAACAGTTTAAGGTTTAGGAAAGTAGGACAAGAGATTTTAAAAAAGGGGGTAAACAGCAGAATAAAGCTGTAAAAGCTTCTACCCAAGCAACTTCCTGTCATCAGGTCGAATATCAACAAGAAAATTTCCCAGTCGCAACATACTGCCGCCTTAAGCTATGAGTCAGTTCACCTACACATTGAGCACCAACTGGGGGAAGCACTGAGAGCAACAAGGGTGAATACATTGGGTGGGGCCTTTTTTGCAACTATTTGTTAATGAGACATGGGCATTACTGATTAGGGATGGTGGCCCAATGGTCCCGGAGAAGGTAATAAGTTGCCTTCTTGAAATTGCTGTGGTCCTTGGGGTGTAGACACATACACAAGGCTGTTGGAAAGTGAATTCTAGAATTTTGATCTAGCAGCAGTGAAGAAAGAGTGATATAGATCCAAGTCAGGTTATTGTACAACTTAGAAGTAATTTGCCAACTTTAAGTACAGATAGTCATGAATTTTAAAATTTTTAGCTACTGAATTTCTGCCTTTTACACTAGGGACTGCTAGCATCTTCCTTGGGTAAAGACAAAGGCACCTCCCATGCACAAGTTCCCTTTTTGGCCCATTCATCCTTTCATTGCCATGGCTGCTTATGCATATTTACTCTTTTCTTCTCATGTTCGCTTTTTAAATTTAACCTGATTTTCTAAACCAACCTGTTCAGAGTCAGAGTGGTGCTGGAAAAGCACAGCAAGTCAGGCAGCATCAGAGGAGCAGGAAAATCAATGTTTCGGGGAGGAGCCGATGAAGGGCTCCTGCCCGAAACATTGATTTTCCTGCTCCTCGGATGCTGCCTGACCTGTTCTTTTCCAGCACCATTAATCTTGACTCTGATCTCCAGCATCTGCAGTCCTCACTTTTGTCCTGTTCAGAGTCACAGTCAGAGATGTACAGAACGGAAACAGACCCTTCAGTCCAACTTGTCTATGCCGACCAGATATCCTAAATTAATCTTGTCCCATTTGCCAGCACTTGGCCCATATACCTCTAAGGTCTGCCTGTTCATATACCCATCCACATGCCTTTTAAATGTTGCAATTGTACCAGCCTCCACCACTTCCACTGGCAGCTCATTCCACACATGCACCACCCTCTGAAGTTGACTCTTCGGTCTCTTTTATATCTTTCCCCCCTCACCCTAAACCTATGCCCTCTAGTTCTGGACTCCCCCATCCCAGGGAAAAGACGTTCTCTATGTACCCTATCCATGCCCCTCAATTTTGTAAACCTCTATAAGGTCACCCCTCAGCCTCAGACGCTCCAGGGAAAACAGCCCCAGCCTGTTCAGTCTCTCCCTATAGCTCAAATCCTCCAACCCTGGCAACATCCTTGTAAATCTTTTCTGATAGGAGACCAGAATTGCACACACTATTCCAAATGCGGTCTAACCAATGTCCTGTACACAACCTCCCAACTCCTATACTCAATGCTTTGACCAATAAAGCAAAGCATACCAAATGCCTTCTTCACTATCCTATCTACCTGCAACTCTACTTTTAAGGAAGTATGAACCTGCACGCCAAGGTCTTTGTTCAGCAACACACCCCAGGACCTTACCATTAAGTGTACAATTCCTGCTCGGATTTGCCTTTCCAAAATGCAACACTTCATATTTATTAATTTGAACTCCATCTGCCACATCTCGGCCCATTGGCCCATCTGATCAAGATCCCATTGTATTCTGAGGTAACATTCTTCACTGTCCACTACAACTGCACCCCCCCCCCCACCCCCAATATGTGCAATACCATCGCTGAACAGTTTGATTAGAAAATGTCTGAATCACGTATGAAAAAGTGAAATCAGGAAACAAACTTTTTGTGTAAAACAGCGAATGAGTATGGACAGAGGATATAGAACTGACATGAAGATATAAGACAGAGGGTGGTAGTGGAGGGTTGCCTTCCAGACTAAAGGCCTGTGACCAGTGGTGTGCCACAAGGACTGGTGCAGGTCCACTGCTTTTCATCATTTGTACAAATGATTTGGATGTTAACATAGGAGGTAAAGTTAGTATGTTTGCAGATGACACCAAAATTGGAGGTGCAGTGGACAGCGAAGAAGGTTACCTCAGGAGTACAACAGGATGATGATCAGATGGGCCAGTGGGCTGAGGAATGGCAGATGGAGTTTAATTTAGATAAATGAGAGGTGCTGCATTTTGGAAAAGCAAATCAGAGCAGAATTATACACTTAATGGTAAGATCCTGAGATGTGGTGCTGAACAAAGAGACCTTGGAGTGCAGGTTCATACTTCCTTGAAGTAGAGTCGCAGATCGATAGGATAGCGAAGGCGGCAATTGGTATGTTTTCCTTTATTGGTCAGAGCATTGAGTATAGAGGTTGGGAGATCATGTTGCGGCTGTACAGGACATTGGTTAGGGCACTTTCGGAATATTGTGTTCAATTCTGGTCTCCTTCCTATCGGAAGGATGTTGTGAAACTAGAAAAGGTTCAGAAAAGATTTACAAGAATGTTGCCAGAGTTTGAGCACTTGAGTCATAGGGAGAGGCTGAATAGGCTGGGGCTGCTTTCCCTGGGGCGCCAGAGAGCAAGGGGGTGACCTCATAGACGTTTATGAAATCATGAGGGGCATAGATGGGAGAAATAGACAAGGTAATTTCCCTGGGATGTGGGAGTCCAGAACTAGAGGGTATAGGTTTAGGGTGAGAGGGAAAAAAATTTAATAGGGACCTAAGGGGCAACGTTTCTCACAAAGGGTGGTGAGTGTATGGAATGAGCTGCCAGATGAAATGGTTGAGGCTGGTACAGTTACAACATTTAAAAGGCATGTGGATGGATATATGAATAGGAAAGGTTTAGAGGGATGTGGGCCAAGTGCTGGCAAATGAGTTGAGATTAGGTTAGGATATCTGGTCAGCATGGATGAGTTGGACCGAAGGGTCCGTTTCCATGTTGTACACCTCTTTGACCTCCAACTTTGGTGCCACCTGCAAACTTACTAATTATACCTGGATGTTATTACACACCTCCAGAGTAGATGGGTCTTGAACCCAGGCCTCTGGTCCAGGGGTAGAGACACTACCAGAAGTGCCAAAGAGTCTTGGAAGTGTAGGTAAGAATGAACATTTTTCGAGAAGCCAAATTGTAGAGGATGGTTTTGATCTATTGACATCTAGGTATAAGATCAGCACACTTCCATTGCACCACTCTGCACTGTCTGACCTTCCTATATCCTGATTCTCACTTGCGTTTTCTACCTAACTTTTTTTTCTTCTGAATCATCATTCCTGCTCAGGGAGCTCTAGATTTCATTACCCTTTTCCCTTTGGAGGGAATATACCATGACCATACCAGAACACACACTTCTCTGGAGGTAGCTCATTGTTCAACTACCTTTTCTGCCAACCTTTGAATTCAATTCATTTGACACAGGTTCATTCTTAATACAGAGAAGTTGGCTTTTCAAAATTAATTTTTATTCTGGAATTGTTCATTACCTTTTTCCTCAGTCAACTTAAACCTCTGGTACAGTGATTACTACCTTCTAAGTATTCTCCCATTGATACTTGGTTCACCTCATTTCCAAGAACAGGTCTGGTAGCACCTCCTTTCTGGTTGGTTAGGAAACATATAGATCACATCTAAATTAAACTCCATCTGCCACATCTCAGCCCGATGCCCTGGTAGACCTCGGTAGAGGTGGTATACATGGACTTCAGTAAAGCATTTGACAAGGTTCCTCATGGGAAGCTGGTTAGCAAGGTTAGATCTCTCAGAATACAGGAAGAACTAGCCATTTGGATACAGAACTGGCTCCAAGGTAGAAGCCAGAAGGTGGTGATGAAGGGTTGTTTTTCAGAATGGAGGCCCGTGACCAGTGAAGTGCCACAAGGATCGGTGCTGGGTCCACCACTTTTCGGCATTTATATAAAATGACTTGGATGCGAATGTAGGAGGTATAGTTAGTAAGTTTGCCGATGACACCAAAATTGGAGGTGTAGTGGACAGCCAACAAGGATACCTCAGAGTACAATGGGATCTTGTTCAGATGGGTCAATGGGGTGAGGAGTGGCAGATGGAGTTTAAATTTAGATAAATGTGAGGTGCTGCATTTTGGAAAAGCAAATCAAAGCAGGACTTATACACTTAATGGTACGGTCCTAGGGAGTGTTGCTGAACAAAGAGACCTTGGAGTACAGATTCGTAGTTCTTTGAAGTAGAGTCACAGGTAGATAGGATAATGAAGGCAGCGTTTGGTATGCTTTTCTTTATTGGACAGAGTATTGAGTATAGGATTTGGGAAGTCATGCTGCGGCTGTACAGGACATTGATTTGGCCACTTTTGGAATACTGCAGGCAATTCTGGTCTCCTTCCTAACGGAAGGATGTTGTGAAACCTGAAAGGATTCAGGAAAGATTTACAAGGATATTGTCAGTGTTAGAGGATTTGAGTCATAGGGAGATGCTGAATAGGTTGGGGCTGTTTTCCCTGGAGGGCCGGAGGCCGAGAAGTGACCTTATAGAGACTCATGGACAGGATAGTCAAAACCCACAACCACAATCTTCTAGAAGGAAAAGGGCAGCAAATACTACTGTTTGCAAGTTTCTCTTCTAGCCGACTTAAAACACCACATGTTCTCAACCTTGCTGCTTAAAAGCTGTTGCCAAAAAGAGATATTTTGCGGATTCTGGTATACATACATTAACAAACAAATTTGGAAGGAAAAGGAGGCCCTTAAAGTAGGTAAAGTAGTTAAGATAGCATATGGCTTTATTTGCTGAGGAATTGATATCTTGGAAGGATCAAATGAGGTTTCATAGGTGGAACTTAGAAAAAACTTTAGCATGCAGATAACAACATAATGTCACCTTTGCCAGAAGAGAATAGTCTATCGGAAGGAACTTGTGAAACTTGAAAGGGTTAAGAAAAGATTTACAAGGATGTTGCCAGGGTTGGAGAATTTGTGCTATCGGGAAAGATTGAATAGGCTAAGGCTGTTTTCCCTGGAGCATCGGAGACTGAGGGGTGACCTTGTAGAGGTTTAGAAAATAATGAGGGGCATGGATAGGATAAATAGACAAGGTCTTTTTCCTGGGGTGGGGGAGTCCATAACTAGAGATTGTAGGTGTATGGTGAGGGGGGAAAAGATATAAAAAGGGACCTAAGGGCAATGTTTTCTCACAGAGGGTGGAATGGGCTACCAGAGGAAGTGGAGGAGGCTGGTACAATTACAGCATTTAATAGGCATCTGGAAGGGGATATGGATAGGAAGGGTTTAGAGGGATATGAGCCAAGTGCTAGCAAATGGGACTAGATTAGATTAGGATATCTGGTTAGCACGGAGGAGTTGAACTGAAGGGTTGGTTTCCATGCTGTACATCTCTACGACTATGACTCTGCATTTCTGTAGATAATTGTCTCGAGTTCACTCGAGGAACTCTTGTCCTTTATTGGTCCTTACTCTATTACTATTCGGATCTATATTCGGAAATTGAGGTCTCCCATTATAAGTCTTCATAAATTATGTGCCCTTCTGCAATTTCCCTTAGAATTTGTTCATCCACATTCTTCCAATGAGTTGGTCCTCTATCAATTATATCAAACTATGTCATCATTACTCAGTTAATCCTTCACTGGAGTTAAATTGATTTTGTCCTTGTATTTGGGATATCCTCTTTTCCCGGTATTGCAACACATTTTCAATCAAACCTCTCCCTGCAACAGTGCCCCACTCGCCCCCCACCCCCCCTCCCCTCCCGCCCCCAACCACCACACATCCTGCACCCTACCACACTCCCCTAAAACATAGCAACTTAAAACAAGGACTTATTGTCCAGAAATACTTTCCTGGAATAAACCCTTCACATTTGACCACGATGTATTTAAAAATATTGAGCAAAGTGAGTTACCTCAGTAAAATTACCAGTCTGACATTCCAGAGGCTAATTGAAATTCTACACCATGAAAATAGTTTGGAAAAATATTCAACAGCATTCAAATTGGATAAGCATCCATATATAACATGAAAAAGTAATCAAAACCAAAATGCTAAAGCCAGAATACAAATTTCATCATGAACTGAAATGAGTAAATAAATGTTTCAGCATTCTCATTATGAAGCTGAGGCCTTTAGGTAGATATGCACTTGAAATTTACAATGGCATTCGCCTTAAAGAAAGTTTCCTCCTCAAACTGCAATCCTGTCAACCAATTATTGAAAATATGCCAAGTCAGAATTCAGCAAAAATTAAAATACACCAAAGAAAACTGTATGGGGTATAATGATAGATCCAAGCAAGGTTTTACTTTTCAATTTGTACAAATTTAAAGCAATGAATTATGCCATGTCCGTGAGAGGAGGAGAAATAGCCTGAATGGAACTGATCCCAGTTCATTCTGGCCAAATGTTATCCAATCATATTAAAATCAGCATTCCTAGAGAGAGAATTTTAAATTTAATACCCGTCTTATCCTTTTCCATATCAATCTTCAATCCACTGAAGTTAGGATCGCAAAATGCTCCCCCATTGTTACATCAACAACATGCCCAGCTTTATTACCTTGAAGACCAGGACTGTCTCTTTTCTTATTGGGTCTTCTACATACTGCCTCAAAAAGTTGCCCTGGATGCTTAAGAATTCTGGTATCTCCAAAGTTTCACACATCAGTAATTCCAGTTAATAGGCAGTTGCATTCCTGTGTAATCCCCCGCTACACAAATTGCATAATACAAACATTGAAAGTGCTGGCGATCTAATTGCGATATAACCAACACACACTTTAAAAGTTTGCACTTTACAGTGTTCCCTATTCACGTTACAGCCAATTCGTGTTCACCAAAGATGCATTATAGCAGAACTGCCTGTACTGGGGGAGTTAAACTTCCCTACTATCATAACCCTATTAATTTTCACTTCCCTGAAATTTGCTTATATTTCCTAGTTATTTATCTGCATCAGAATCTATTGGTAATAAATAGTTGTTGTCAAGGTAAAAACAACATTGCTTGGGTAACTTGAGTTTATCACCGGGTAAATTAGGAACTTTACATACTTTGATGAAATGTATAAGTTTTGTGACAACCATAGGAATAGCAGGGCTTGATTTCCAGCAAGCTACCCCAGTGAGTTGAACACATCAAGCGCACTAAACAACAGGCAAGTATAAAGAGAAGAAAGCATCTATACAGACAGAAGGAATAGGGATTTTTAAAAAAAATTAAACATTGTTATAGTCTTTACGGTATTAGGCATTAAACCAGAGGTCACATTTCATTAGACTTCATTCCAGCCTTGGTTCAAACACAAACAAAAGAGCTGAACTCCTGGGAAGGTGACAGTGATGCCCTTGACATCAAAGAAACATAATTAAACAAAAATAATGGGAATGAAAAGGGATCGGTCTCTGCTGCTTGCAGTCATATACAGCACAAAGGAGGATGGCTGCAGTTGTCGAAAGTCATATCAATTCAGGGATTTCTTTGAAGGAACTCCTCAGGATGTAGTGTCCTTTGGAGATACCAGAATTCTTAAAATGCATCCAAGGCAACTTTTTGAGGCAGTATGTAGAAGACCCAATAAGAAAAGAGACAGTCTTGGACTTAGCTAAGCTAACAAAGCTGGGCATGTTGTTGATGTAACAATGGGGGAGCATTTTGCAATCATAACTCCATTAGATTGAAGATTGATATTCAGATATTCAATGATCTTCCATCCACCACAAGGTCAAAGGGGTGGATGATAATGCAATGTTCAGCAACAGTCTCAATACTGAAAAAGTCCATGGCAATATATAGCGGGATCTGGACAAAGTCTGGGCTAACAAATGGCAAGTAATATTTATGCCTCACAAATGCCAGACAATGGTCAACAAGAGAATGTAATCATTGCTTGATGACATTCAATGGTATTACTATCACTATAAACCCTGCTAAAAACATCAAGAGTCACCATTGATCAAAAATTGAATTGGGTTAGCCATATAAATGTTGTGACTACAAGTGCAGTTCTGAGGCTAGGAGGCACTGTGGTATAGTGCTAATACCATGAGATTAATAATCCAAGGGTACATAATATTCTGGGGATATGGGTTTGAATTCCATTGGGGGTTACAAAAAAAAAGACTCCAGACCCATAGAAACATACTTGACTCTTAACTGCCCTCTGAAATAGCCCAGTAAGCCACTCAGTTCAAGGTCAATAAGAGATAGGTTATAAATGCAGGTCCAACCAATATTCCACACATTCTATGAATGAATAAAAAACCCTCACCTCCTGAATCCTTGAAGTCTGTCTGCCACCAACACAAGTCAAGATGTACGATGGAATATTCGCCACTTGCCTGGAAGAGTGCAGCTCTGACAACACTCAAACAGCTTGACACCAAAGCAGCCTGCTTGATTGGCACCACATCCACAAACATTCACTCCCTCCACCAATAAAGCAGAGTAACATCAGTGTGTACCATCTACAAGATACACTTCAGGAATTCACTAAGGTACATGGACAGGATAGTCAAAATCCACAAGCACAATCTTCTAGAAGAAAAACGGCAGCAAATATATGGGAATACTACAGTTTGCAAGTTCCTCTTCTGGCTGTCTTAAAACACCATGTTCTCATCCTTGCTGCTTAAAAGCTGTTGCCTGAAAGAGATTTTTTGTGGATTCTGGTATACATATATAAATAAATTTGGAAGGAAAAGGAGGCCCTTAAGGTGGATGGCCAGGTAGGTAAAGTAGTTAAGATAGTATATGGGACACTGCCTTTATTAGCTGAAGAATTGATATCTTGGAAGGGTCAAATGAGGCTTTATGGGTCGAACTTAGAAATAAAAACTTTAGCATGAGGTCAACTGTTAGGTTGTATGGCAGGTGTGCCTTTCTATGGATTGCCATCCTGGTGCGGCGGAGAGGCTTGTGTTCGGTTGATCCCAAAAGCAATGCCATCAGAAGTTCTCAATTCTAGGCAGAACTATAACAATAAGGTTGGAGGGGAGGAACCAGACAAAGCGCTGTTCAAGACAAGTCCTCAATGATAATCCAGATAGATGATTTTTCTACAATATCCCCAGTCATCACAATTTCCTTGCCACAAACAGAATCTACCTTTGGTTAAGGACCATGTGTCTGCTAATGTGTAACAGCATTACCGCATCAAAAATTGTGCTGCACAAAATGTCTAGCTAGAGAAATTCAACCCTTCCCCCGCCCCCAGCTTTGTCAGAACAGAATAGTCTATCAGAAGGATGTTGTGAAATTTGAATGGGTTCAGAAAAGATTTACAACAATGCTGCCAGGGTTGGAGGTTTTGAGGGTTAGGGAGAGGTTGAATAGGCTAGAGAGTGTTTTCCCTGGAGCGTCAGAGGCTGAGGGATGATCTTACAGGAGGTTTAGAAAATCATGAGGGGCATGGATAGGATAAATAGACAAGGTCTTTTCCCTGGGGTCGGGGAGTCCAGAACAAGGCGGCATAGGTTTAGGGTGAGAGGGGAAAGATATAAAAGGGACCAAAGAGGCAACTTTTTCATGCAGAGGGTGGTACGTGTATGGAATGAACTGCCAGAGGAAGTGGTGGAGGCTAGTACGATTGCAACGTTTAAAAGGCATTTGGATGGGTATATGAATAGGAAGGGTTTGGAGGGATATGGGCCAGATGCTGGCAGGTGGGACTAGATTGGGTTGGCATCTCTGGTCAGCATGGAAGAGTTGGATCGAAGGGTCTGTTTCCGTGCTGTACATCTCTATGACTTTATGAATCTATAATGCCTTTGCAGAAGTATACTGAAGGATCGGTCTCAGCCTCAACCTCAAGACGATTCAAATCCCTTTACCAACCGGTCCCAAGGCATGTTTCAGCCCATTCCTCCATTAAGATCCAATGGAAAAATCCTCTCAAACATAGAACATTTTTCTTACCTCTCATCTAAGGCTGACATCCATATGAAGATTCAACATTGCATCCAATCTGAGAGTTCTGCCTTCAGACACCCAAGGATGGGAGCCTTCAACAACCATAACATTCATGCTAATACAAAGCAGCTGTCTTCCAACTCTATATGGCTCTGAAACCTGGACTACATATAGATTCCACGCCAAGATCCTTAAATACCACAAGCAATGCTGTTCGATACAGATTCTCTGCATCAGTTGGAAGACAGGCATACCAACATCAGCATTCTTGAGGCAGCTAACAGAACCAGCATCAAGGCCATGATCATCTGAAACCACTAGGCCAGCCACATGTTTAGGATGCCAGAGTTCCACCTGCCAAAGCAAATCTTCATTGCCCAACTCAAGGAAGGCAATTGAAAGAAAGGACGACAATGGAAGCATTTGAAAGATACTCCAAAGGCTTTCTTCAAGAAATGCAACAGATGTTAACGCATGGGAGACACTTGTTCAGAAGAAATCAACTTGAAGGAAACTCCTGCATGAAGGGACACAATTCTTTGAGAACACCCATCAGCGCGAGGTGTGAATGGAGATGCAGCTCTAGGATCAGAGTCATCAGCCACACAAGAACCATACAACCCATGACCAGTGACAAGAATTTTCTAGATGGGTAATCATAACTCATTAGCGAATGATTGCTGAAGATGACAGCACAAGGTGTGCAAATAAACAGTAGGGAATTATATTAGGCAATGTCAACTTCTCCAAGATTAATTGGGACAATCACAGCATAAAGAATTTAAAGGGAGCAAATTTCTGAACTATATTCAGAACTGCATTTTATTTAAACACGTAGAAGGTTCTACAGTGGGCAGTGCATTGCTGGACCTAATTTTGGGGGCGAACAAACCCAGATAGGGGTAAGAGGTGGCAGCATTTTAAGTGACAGCACCATGGTTGGCAAAATAAGGTTTGGATTGGGATTGACAAATTTTATTAGAATAAAGCAGAATAATCTGGCCAGAGTAGACTTGGAAAAACTAGAACAGTGGGAGGTATTCAAACTGGAAATGGGGACAGAGTACAAGCCCAACAGGTTTCCTTAGTTTGAGCACCAAGCTCGGAGTGCTGCATGCGTAGGAATATTCAGGAATGGATAAAAGGAAAGAAAGGGAGTGTAGAACCGGTATAAAGACAGCAAATTAACAGGGGGCCTAGTGGAGTACAGAAATCACAGTGTTTGGGGGGGGGGGGGGGGGGGGTCTCTTATGAATGTAATTAGGGGAGTGAAGAGGGGTTACAAAACAAACATAGGGTTCTCCCTAATTTTGCTGACCAAAGATCTCCACAGGACCCTCGATTATCTGAATATCAGATTCGCTGAAGGTGATCTCAAGGTCCCGATAGAAACATTACATCAAAGAGCTGATCCTGATCACGTCTTTTGTTTACAGGTATAATGATTAAAAACTAACTTGGCTCACTGAAATGCTGCCGAGGACAGTCCTGGACAGTCGAGGCACCGTCTCGAAATGACTAACCTCCTGTCCCCCCTCTTTTCCCCCCCACCCACACTTTCCCTGGAGTTGTACACAGGAGTGAACCCCAAACCCCACTTTCCCAGTTAATCTCTCCAACTTTGCCCTGTACAGTGCAAAGGTGGAACCTGTCAAAAGGTTGTATGCGTGCACTATTTGGACATTTACCCCACAAAGGCAGCAGCAGTCTTACTGTTGGTGTACAGTCCGGCTGCCCAGATGGAGGTCGGACGGTGGGTGGGAATGAACGGGATTGGGGGTGGGTTCTCACGCAGTGTGCTGCTGCCTTGTCTCCTGAACAGGGAGCAGACTTCACAGAAAACTGAGCCCCAGAGGAAATCAATTATCCGAATGAAATAGTGCCTGCCCAACTTGTTCGGATTAATCGAGGTTCCTCTGTACATGTAGGACACTGGTAGTGTGTGAAATAAATACTTCACATTGGTTGAGGAAAAAGTACGTACGTACACAAGTCAGGAAGATGGATTGTGAAATCTGAGCAGTTTGACATAGGGAGTAAGGTGGTATTGGAGGCTTTGGGGGGCTTCAAAGTGGACAAATCCCCAGGTCAGAATGAGTTATATCCCAGGGTGCCGTAGAAGATGAGGAAGGAAATCACAGGGGCTCGGGGCTAAATTTATAATTTTGCTCTGCCCATAAGGGAAGTGCAAAGGACGAGAGGACAGTTGGTATGATTTCACTTTCAAAAACAGTGATAAAGACAAAAATCAGGGACTTATAGACCAGCAAGTCTCACATCAGTGGCAGAGAGTATATCAGAGAAAATTCTGAACGACTGGATTAATCTTCATTTAGATTAGAAAGGTTTCATCAGGGATTTTATGCTGGAACTCTATAGAAAGTTGGTTAGGCCACACTTAGAGTATTGTGTGTAGATCTGGAATTCACATTATAGGAGGGATGTGATTGCATTAGAAAGGGTGCAGATGAGACTTACCAGGATGTTGCCTGGGCTGATGTGTTTTATTGGAAGAGAGACTGTATAGATTGGGGTTGTTTTACTTTAAGCAAGGGACACTGACTGGAGTCATGGCTAATACGTATAAAATTATGAGAGGCACAGATAGGTTAGACAGGAAGGAACATTTCCCTTTAGTGTCAGGATTAACAACCAAAAGGACACAGGTGTAAGGTAAGGAGAAGGAGACATAGGATGAGGGGAAAACATTTTTCAGAGGGCAGTAGAAATCTAGGACTCACTTTCTGTAAAGATTGTCGAGTAGATCTATAGTTGCAATGCTAAGGCATTCAAGGCTGTAGGCCAAATGCTGGCAAATGATATCAGAATGGCTAGATAGTTGTTTTTGACTGATGCAGACTTAATGGACCATAAGGATTTTTTCCTATGCTGTAAGCGTCTACAACTCTGGGCTGAATCGAGGAATGAAGAGATTTTCTTGCAAAGGAGTGGATGAGTCGACCAGAAGTTAAGAAGAATGAGAGGTGATCTTGTGCCGATAGCACGGAGGTCAGCCAGGTGGATTTCATAGAATGAGTTATTTAATTGGACCAGATTAACAGTCCCGACAGATTAAAAAAAGTGTCAAGGGTTCAGCTCAGTCAGAGCTGGCTGAGGAAGTTAGACCAGTATCAAGGACATGTAAATATGGGGTGACTTGGTAATGGGATACTGGTCTCTGAGGAATTATTTCACTGGCAATGAGATAAAGCATGTTGCTGAAGAAACTTGCTTACAATCGCTTTTGAGTTGGGGTAAGCATTTCTGGCATCACGTCATTATTTGGGAAGCTTGACTTGCTTGATCCTGCTGAAGACTGGAACCAGTATGAGAAAAGAATACATTTTTTAGATTAGATTACTTAGGTGGAAACAGGCCCTTCGGCCCAACAAGTCCACACCGACCCGCCAAAGCACATCCCACCCAGACCCATTCCCCTACATTTACCCCTGCCCCTAACACTATGGACAATTTAGCATGGGCAATTCACCTAACCTGCACATTTTTGGACTGTGGGAGAAAACCAGAGCACCCGGAGGAAACTCACGCAGACACGGGGAGAATGTGCAAAATCCACAGTCAGTCGCCTGAGGCTGGAATTGAACCCGGGTCTCTGGCACTGTGAGGCAGCAGTGCTAACCACTGTGCCACCGTGCCACCCACTTTTTGGGCAAATGAAAAACTGAGTAATTTGCTTGTGGACCCTCAGATTTTTCTGTGATTAGGAGCCAAACTTTCCATGAGGCACCAGATACTAAAACCTTTCAGGAGTTGACAGATTTAGTTAAAGAATATTATGACCCCAAACCACCTCTAATTCTGTGATGCTATCATTTTCACTCAGCAAATTAAGAACCAGGGCTTTTGACTAGATTAAGATGCCTGGCAGAGGCATGTGACTTTGTTTTAACCTTACTGAAATGCTAGGAGACCGGATGGTATGTGGGATTAATAATGCAACCATGCAAAAGTGCCGACGAGCTGAAGCCCATTTGGACCTCCAAGGGGCACTACAACTGGCGGTAAGTGGAGCATATATGAGTTGCAAGGTATTCCCATGGAAGTGGACACCCTTGCCAGTCTGACTGAGCTTGGGGAACGCTGCTTGAGTGAAGGCAAATGCACAGCTACACACAGATCATATTTCAAACAGCGGACTCTAGGTCAGCCCACAGCAAAATTCCAAAACAAAGCCAAGCCTCAACCAAACAGTTAAAAGTTTCTTCAGGATCAGAGTTGGCAAGCCATTGTAGTTGTAGCCAGTAAATCAGACTCAGCAAACAAATCCTACTAAACGTAAATTGAGTGCACAGCCTAGAAAGTCAACCTATATCTGGCTGGAAACAGTTAAAATGCTTAGCAACATCCAACTCATAACCACTCAAAACAGACATCCTATTAAATGGTTACCTGGTTTGAATGGGGGTCAATACCAACACAGCCAATTCAGTGATCGCAGAACCAGTTTTTAAACAAAATTTGCTCTGGCCTCCAACCCTTCAGTTTGTGCAAGGCCTTGGCTAGACTGAAAACCTAGATCAGGGAATGTTTACAGATTAAGGGTACAATTTCCAGTCTCTTATGAGAAGCAGCTGGTTCAGTTACCACTGACTGTTGTAAAAGGCTCAGGTTCAAGTTTGATAGGGTGAAATTAGTTGAGAGATTCACCTAGACTAACTCAACATTTTACAATTACAAAATGAATGCCTGAGTAAAGGCCTAATTAAATACCCAGCAGCCTTTCAGGAAGGTCTAAGAACTTGCAAAGGTTCCAAGGCCACCATGTATGTTGTCCAGGAAGCAATTCCACAGTTCTGTAAGGCCTGCCCAGTACCATACAGGCAAAAGGAGAAACATAAGTCAGCAGGCTAGAAAGTGAAGGAACCATGAACCAGTCTAGTTGGTGGAATGGGCTGAACCAGGTGTACCAATTTTGTAGTTGACAGTTCAGTTCAACTTTGGGGATTTTAAACAAACAATAAGCTGGATAAATACCCAGTCACTCCGCTTGGAGGATTATATGTAAAGTTGTTAGGGGGTCTCTCCTTCACTGAACATGAGCCATGTGTACCTGCAATTGTAGTTAATGAGGATTCCCTGAAGTATGCTACAATTAAGACGCACAAGGATTTGCGCTAATATACAAGACTACCATTTAGGGTACTGTCAGACTGTGCCATTTTCTAGCTGAAGATGGAGAATATTTTGAAAGGACTACCCCAAGTCGCCATTTATCTGGATCACATGCAAATAACAGAAGACCAATAAAGGAGTACATAGAGAACTTGGACTTGCCCTTAGACATTACACTCAGCCAGGCAAATGCCTAAGAAGGGAAGGCACCCCAAGTGACCCAGTTGGGCTACAGAGTTGACAAGACCAGGTTACACCCATTGGAAGGAGAAAGTGAGGTCTGCAGATGCTGGAGATCAGAGCTGAAAATGTGTTGCTGGAAAAGTGCAGCAGGTCAGGCAGCATCCAGGGAACAGGAGAATCGACGTTTCGGGCATAAGCCCTTCTTCAAGAATTGGAAGATCAAGTGAAGGTAATCAAAGGTGCCCTGGCTCCCACGTCTGAACTAGAGCTTAGTTCACCAGCCCAAGAAAGGCCTATTACAGAAAGTTCATAAATAACCTACCCTCCATTTCAGCAGCTTTGCATCAACTGGTTTCAAAAAAAAAAAAAGAGTCTGCTTTACAAATGGTCTCATAACCAAGCAATAGCTTTTAGGGAAGTGAAGTTCCAGCTATCCTTCTCTAAGGCACACTATGAGCCAGAGAAAGATTTGGTATTGACACGCAATGCCTCCCTGTACGACAATGGGGTAGTATTAGCTCATTAGTGGCCCAATGGAGAGGAACACCCAATAATGTATGCATCCAGGACTTGGGCTAATGCTGAGCATAAGTACACCCAGATAGAGAAGGTAGGTTTGATGGTCATAGTTGCAGTCAAGTGGTATCACCAATATCTTTCATGGATTAAGTTTATAATAATGACTGATCACAAACCCTTGCTCAGTCTGCTTAAAGAGGACATGGCAGTGCCGCCCACAGATTCAGTGATGGGCTCGAATATTAAGTGCATACAATTACAAGTTGGAACACCATCCAGGAGGCCAAGTAGCAAATACATTGAGCCATTTCCTAATGAAGGGCTCAGCAAAACAGACTCTCCTGCTCCTTAGTTGCTGCCTGAAATGCTGTACCTTTCCAGCACCACACTTTTTGACTCAGTCACTGAAAGAGTCCATAATGGTTTTAAAATTTTCTGGACACAGTTCCCGTCACTGCTGACAATATCATACTTTGAACGCAGCAAGATCTGATGGGGAAACTAAAGGACCATCAAAACCAGAACTGAAACCTTTTATGGATCCAGAGACCAGATCACAATAGAGGATGGCATATTGTTGTGAGGAGCAAGAGTGACTGTCCTGAGCAAATGTTGCCGCCAGATACTGCAGAGCTATACTAAAGGTCATCCAGGGATTTCCATAATGAAGATATTGGCGAGAGGTTATGTCTGGTGGCCAGGCTTTGATGCAGTGGGACAGTGTCCAGTGTGCCAACATGGACAAAAATCACCACCAGAATCTCCCCATTTGTGGAAATAGCTTGGTAAACCCTGGACTCTGTTACATGCTGACTATGCAGGCTCTTTCATGGGCTCCATATTCTGAGTCATTGTAGGTGCCCAATAAAACTAGTTGGATGCTCAGAGTTCATGCATCAAACACAGGAACGATGATAGAAAACCTGCATGCATCATTTGCTATGTACTGACTCAGAGAAGTGCTGGTTACAGATAAAGGGCCACCATTTACCAGAAGGAAATCTGAGTATTTCCTAAAGTCAAACGGCATTCAGCATACAAGGACAGGTCTATGCCATCCATTATCCAATGGCCTGGCAGAAAGAGAAGTACAAACGTTGAAGATAGGTTTGAAGAAACTGCCTACAGTTTCGCTAGATACCAAATTGTCCCAATACCTATTTGATTGTAGGACCACCCTTCCTGCATTTACAGGGATAGCTCAAGTTGCTGGAGGCAAGACAACTCTGCACTAGGCTGAAGGAGGTGGGTATTTTGCCTGTCCTCGGATGCTGCCTGAATTGCTGTGCTCTTCCAGCACCACTAATCCAGAATCTGGTTTCCAGCATCTGCAGTATTTTGCCTGTCCTCGGATGCTGCCTGAATTGCTGTGCTCTTCCAGCACCACTAATCCAGAATCTGGTTTCCAGCACCTGCAGTATTTTGCCTGTCCTCGGATGCTGCCTGAATTGCTGTGCTCTTCCAGCACCACTAATCCAGAATCTGGTTTCCAGCATCTGCAGTATTTTGCCTGTCCTCGGATGCTGCCTGAATTGCTGTGCTCTTCCAGCACCACTAATCCAGAATCTGGTTTCCAGCATCTGCAGTATTTTGCCTGTCCTCGGATGCTGCCTGAATTGCTGTGCTCTTCCAGCACCACTAATCCAGAATCTGGTTTCCAGCATCTGCAGTATTTTGCCTGTCCTCGGATGCTGCCTGAATTGCTGTGCTCTTCCAGCACCACTAATCCAGAATCTGGTTTCCAGCATCTGCAGTCATTGTTTTTACCACCCTGAAGGAGGTGGGTATCATTGTTGAAATGGCATCAGAAACATCTGTGCCAGATTGCATCTAGCATTTTACTTCTGGGCAAGTTTCGTGTAGGAACCATGGAAATGGCCAAACACTGGTAAGAGGCTTGGTTGATGCAAGGGTAGGATGAGCAGCATATAAAGTTTGGTATGAGCATCAGTCCTGAACAAGCATGTGGACTTTACATAATAGTGTGCGCTTCAGAACTGTCAAGGGCTGTAAGAACCCATAGGCTCTCTCTCCGTCAAGCATTGAAGGGACCTTGGAACCTAAGACAGACACAGTGGACCTTGCTGTATCAATGCCTTTGCCTCCAAAAGAAGAGAATGAGTTTCTCCCAAGATGCTCCAGGCACAAGAGGAGGGTTCCTGTGCATTATACGTTGCCCATTTCCAACGGTGAGTTGGAGGAACCTGATTCAGTCCTAAAATGCTACATGAGACAGTATAAGAGGAGGAATCGGTGTCTTTGGACTCAAAGGGAGGGTACAGTGACTATAACTAGGTCAGCAATGGTGGACCTCAGATTGAGTTCCCTGATTGCACAAGATTAACAGCCCCAATCAGGGAGCTCTGGCAGACAAAAAAAAAATAGTCAGACAAAAAAAAAGCCAGACATTGATATTCAGAGCTAGCTCTGAGGGAGCTGGACCATAGAACATAGAACATAGAACATAGAAGAATACAGCGCAGTACAGGCCCTTGGGCCCTCGATGTTGCGCCGATCCAAGCCCACCTAAACTACACTAACCCACTATCCTCCATATACCTATCCAATGCCCTCTTAAATGCCCATAAAGAGGGAGAGTCCACCACTGTTACTGGCAGGGCATTCCATGAACTAACGACTCGCTGAGTGAAGAACCTACCCCTAACATCAGTCCTATATCTACCCCCCCTTAATTTAAAGCTATGCCCCCTTGTAATACCCGACTCAATACGCGGGAAAAGGTTCATACTGTCTACCCTATCTAACCCCCTAATCATCTTATACACCTCAATCAAGTCACCCCTAAACCTTCTTTTCTCTAGTGAAAACAGCCCCAAGTGCCTCAGTCTTTCCTCATACGATTTTCCTTCCATACCAGGCAACATCCTGGTAAACCTCCTCTGCACCCGTTCCAATGCCTCCACATCCTTCCTATAGTATGGCGACCAAAACTGCACACAATATTCCAGATGCGGCCGTACCAGAGTCTTATACAACTGCATCATGACCTCAGGACTCCGGAACTCAATTCCTCTACCAATAAAAGCCAGTACGCCATATGCCTTCCTCACCGCACTATTTACCTGGGTGGCAACTTTCAGAGATCTGTGTACATGGACACCAAGATCCCTCTGCTCATCCACACTACCAAGTATCCGACCATTAGCCCAGTACCCCATCTTTTTGTTATTCTTCCCAAAGTGAATCACCTCGCACTTAGCTACATTGAATTCCATCTGCCACCTTTCTGCCCAGCTCTGCAGCTTTTCTATATCCTGCTGTAACCTGCCACATGCTTCCTCACTGTCAACAACTCCTCCGACTTTCGTATCATCCGCAAACTTGCTCACCCAACCTTCTAACCCCTCTTCCAGGTCATTTATAAAAATGACAAACAGCAATGGTCCCAAAACAGATCCTTGCGGAACACCGCTAGTGACGGCACTCCATGAAGAAACTTTGCCATCAACTACTACCCTCTGTCTTCTTCCATCCAGCCAATTCCTAATCCAAACCTCCAACTCACCCTCAATGCCATATCTCCGTATTTTCTGCAGTAGCCTACCAATGTCAAGGTCTTTCCACATGTAAGTAAAAGGGTGACTTGGTGACAAGATACAAGCCTCTGGATTTATTTCAGATCTTATTAGAGCATATATTTTCTAAGGGACCTTAAAGTAATTGAGCATTGTGGAACAGGTAGAAATATGCAGTTTAGGCCAAGATCAAATCTTCCTTGATCTTCCTGAAAATTGAAATAGGTTTGTGTGGCCAAGTGGCCTACTCCTCCTCTTTCTTTTAGATCCACAAATACAATTGCAATGTTAATATTCGGTCTAAAGTTTATTCACATACCTATCATACATCAGTGGTCAAGTTTGCACCTAGTGTTTATTTCAAATACTAATGGAGCACCTAGAGATTCAATTAAAAAGGAAATGGCTTTTACCGGACTTTGTAGAATCATGGAAACCCTTTTCCTCTGCTCCATCATATTGAAATCTTGGCGCAAATCTGGTGGCATATTCCTTTCTCTGAGGTATTCAGGATTGTTCTCATCGACTCGATCAAAGTACTTCTCCTTGTGCGGAGCAGTTGGAGGTGGGGAAGTAACCACCCCCACACCAGAGTCACCATTCATTGCAAGTTGTTTTAAGTTCCTATGGGGGAAAAAAAATTTCAACATATCATAATTAATAATAAATCACTAGTAAAATAAAAGCCTCCATCTTGTCTAGTTTTGCAGTTAATGATCTTGAGCAGGAAAAAAAAACTATGGCAAAAAAAAAACAAGTTAAATTGACAATTTGCTCCACCTTCATTTTTTATAAAATACTGTACATAATTACATCTTTATTTGACCATTTTAACTTCACTTGAGTCCAAATATAATTATTAAGTATTAGAACATAGAACAGTACAGCACAGAGCAGGCCCTTCAGCCCACGATGTTGTGCCGACCATTGATCCTCATGCAAGGTAAATCTAATGTACGAACCCTTAAAATTTCTGTGACCATATGCATGTCCAGCAGTCTCTTAAATATCCCCAATGACCTCGCTTCCACAACTGCTGCTGGCAACGTATTCCATGCTCTTGCAACTCTCTACATAAAGAATCCACCCCTGACATCCTCTCTATACTTTCCGCCAAACAGCTTAAAACTATGACCCCTCGTGTTAATAATTTCTGCCCTGGGAAAAAGTTTCTGGCTATCAATTCTATCTATGCCTCTTATTATCTTGTACAACTCAATTAGGTCCCCTCTCTTCCTTCTTTTTTCCAATGAAAAAAGTCCAAGCTCAGTCAACCTCTTTTCATAAGATAAGCCCTCCATTCCAGGGATCATCCTGGTAAACCTCCTCTGAACCCTCTCCAAAGCATCCACATCTTTCCTATAATAGGGCGACCAGAACTGGACACAATATTCCAAGTGCGGTCTAACCAAAGTTTTATAGAGCTGCAACAAGATCTCACGGCTCTTAAACTCAATCCCCCTGTTAATGAAAGCCAAAACACCATATGCTTTCTTAACAACCTTGTCCACCTGGGTGGCAATTTTAAGGGATCTATGTACCTGCACACCAAGATCCCTCTGTTCCCCACACTGCCAAATTGCAATACTTTGTAAAACCAGGTGAGCAAATCAAGAGAAGTTAAAGCAATCAAAATTCAGTAAAAAGCTCAGCAGATCTGGTAGCATCTGAAGAGAAATCAGAGTTAACATTTTGGGTCCAGTGACCCTTCGGAATTTTAACTTGGATTTGTCTTCACAGATGCTGTCAGATCGGAGCTTTTCCAGCAATTTGTTTTTGTTTGATTTACAGCTTCTGCAGTTCTTTTGGTTTTTAATCAAAATTCATTGTTCAAGTGTCTCTGTCAAAAATGCCATTTTTTTCCTCAACTAAACTGTTTTTTAAATGCAAAAAGACTGTTTAATATATAAACAGTTTTTGAAATGTAATCGGTTTTAAGATAATCCACAAGAAACATTTGCTTTACATAAATAGGGACAGCAGTAGGTTAACTGGGCGCGTGAGGCCCTTCATTAACAATCACTAAAGCTCATAGCTTCAGATACACATCTCTGCTTTCCCACTATCACCCATCCCAACCCAACATCTCTCAACCCCAAGTCATGAAAAAGTCTTTCCAAGTCTGACTTGAATATGAATATAATTGTTAACAAGTCTCCACAAAAGTATTCCAACAATTAACTCTAAAGAAAATCCTCTTCACCCACACTTTAAAGACTCCCTACATTTGCCCCCAGTTCTTAAATACCCTGCAAGAGACATATTATTCACAGCCGACCTATCACACCATCTCAATTTCATGTACTTTAATAAAGGCATCACAGTTTTGCAAAACTCAAATGAGCATAGGTCTGACCTGGTCAACCTTTCCACATGAGACAACCTATTCATTCTAGGAGTCAGCCTAGTAAATTTTCTCTGAACTATCTCAATAACAAGTATATACTTTAACTAAGTAAATGCAAGAACATAATAACAAGGAATAATTCAACCCAGAGCTTGCTTTGTCATTCAATACAATCATGGCTAATCTCACCTTGGCCTTAACTCCACTTTACGATCCATTCTCCATATCCCTCAACTAATTACTAATTGAAAATGTGCCCATCTCCTCAAATTTACTCAGCTCCCAGCATCTACTGCACTCAAGGGTAGTGAATTCCATAAATTCATAACCCTTTGAGAGAAATAATTCCACATCATCTCTGTTTTAAGAGACCAAACTAAAAGAGTACACTCAATGGAGTCTCACCAATATCACAGAGTTGAAGCGGGACTTAGCTACTTTTATACTCTTTGCAATAAAGGTCAACTTTCCATTTGCTTTCCTAATTCCTTTATTACCTTCATGTTGACTTTGATTTGTGTACAAGGCAATCCTGAACGCCCCCATACTCTTTTCCACCCTCCCTGCTCATGTAGATAACCTCAAATGTTCTTACGTTATATTCCATCTGTCAGTTCTTTACCCATCCACTTATCTACATCATTTGCAGACTGTTCTCCTCACTTGTTTTCCTAGCCATCTTTCTACAGTTAGCAAATTTGGCCACAATACATTTTTCTGAAGTCATTAACATAAACTGCTAATAGCTGAAGCCCCAGAAAGATTGTTATGGTTTTCCATGAATTGGTTTGCAATGCTGAAAATGACCTATTTATACCAACTCTATTTTATATCAGCAGTGGTAGTGTACATATCTCTGAGCTAAAAGGGGGGGGGGTGGGTTCAAGTCCCACCTGATAGAGGTTTGTCATTTTAATTTATAGTATTTATTTAAATGTTAGCTCACCAATTCTTTAACCTTCGTTCACATGTTTGGGAAACCACTTCATTTATAGGCAGGGTATGAGATACAGGCCATTGGATAGACTTTTTTTTAAAAGCAACTTCAATCATCTTATGTTTCAGATATGATATAAACCTTCCAACAATCAACAAAACAAGATCACCAGAAAGAGGAGGAACTTGATGCATTTCCAATGCAACTTTGCAGTTAATGCAGGCATCATGGCTAGGTCAGTAGTATTGCCAATCACAAATTCAGGAAGTGGTGGCGAGTTACCTTCTTGAACGGTTTAGTCCAACTGGTGACTCAATGACATTCAAAGAGTAAAGTTCCAAGTCAGGAAGGTGTGTGACTTAGAGAGGAACTTGCAGACAGTGGTGCTCCCATGTCCTTCTAGGTAGGATGAATAGTGGGTTTGAAATATGTTAGATTACAAACAAATAATTGTTTTTAATTCATACAAAATTACAATAAACAAAATTCCTTACTTTGCTCAGTTAAAGTTT
This sequence comes from Chiloscyllium plagiosum, assembly GCF_037043375.1. NCBI lineage: Eukaryota > Metazoa > Chordata > Chondrichthyes > Orectolobiformes > Hemiscylliidae > Chiloscyllium > Chiloscyllium plagiosum. The sequence goes on from NW_028270140.1 coordinate 148,311,495, forward strand.
TCCCTTCTAAATAGCCATAGAAAATAAACCTTAAACAGCATTTTAAAATAGATCAAGTTCCCTCAACATTAATGGAGAGAGAGTGTTGTAATCGCCCCATAATACACCCTCAAGTTAGTGCTCACTCAAGTACGTGCTTCCTTCAAGGCCCCATAGTTCTAAAGCAGCCCTCCGCTAACTTGTGGGCCCATTGTTTCGTACAATGCTGCTATAATTTGCAAGCTGTGCTTTCAGACAATGGCATTAAAATCGCAAATCAAGGAGACATATTTAACCCAAGGGTGCCCAAGAAGGTAACAATCCTGAAGAGTGTAATACTTTAATTTATTCAAAAGGAAAAGCTGAAAGATTACTCAAGAAAACAACTTGTATAGACTTTTATACTTTCTAGTGCAGACACTAATTACAATCTCATGAAATTCAACTAGTGAATAATATCTCAAGGGAAGTTGATTGTAGTCATGATTTGGAGATGCCGGTGTTGGACTGGGGTGTACAAAGTTAAAAATTACAACACCAGGTTATAGTCCAACAGGTTTAATTGGAAGCACACTAGCTTTCGGAGTGACGCTCCTTCATCAGGTGCTTCCAGTTAAACCTGTGGGACTATAACCTGGTGTTGTGTGATTTTTATCCTTAAGGGAACACTGCATGACATCAACTTTTAATTTTTTCCGCCTTCTTTCCACTGAACAACCTGGAACGCTAATACATGGGTTCATTTGATGACTAACTCAGATTGCTGCCAAAATTTTACTGTAACAGTTTTTCCCACCCCATTTCAACATGTCCAATGCCAATTAGCCTCATGAATTTTCAATAACTACTCTCCAGTACACATCACAGCCAAATTGAGTTTTCTGAAAGCTTTTAGCAATAATAAGAGCTATTCGCAGATCAGGAGTTTAAAAATACAAAAATAAATCAAGCAGAATAGTAGGTTTAGCCCTTTATATTAATCCCCTGTAGGCAAGAGGGTAAAGTACCTAAAACACAGTTACCCTTAATGGAATGAAATTTGCATCATACAATGTTTCTAGCATCAGTTAACAGTCATCTTCAACAAAATTTGAAGAGTAATTTGCAAGATTTGAAATCATGTCAAATAGATTAACTTCATAAAAGAAAAACCCTTCCTTTCCACTCTAAATATAATATCTGAGCTACAGCAGAGCTAACAAAAGTGGGAGTTGAGACCCCAACTGGGATTGGGAGCTGAAAATTTAGGGGCCATGAGCTAAGAGGCTGTAATGGCTGAGTTACCCATCAATGATCCAATAGATCATCTCCTCCTCCCCTACTGTTCACTGATCATCACAACAGGCCTCAATATAAGATGAGGAGATACAAGTAGATAATTCAGCACAATAAGTCTACTGTCATTCAACATGACCACGGCTGATGCGATAATCCTCAGGTCCACTTTTCTGCCTTTTCCCCATAACTAGCTTCCCTTACGGATTAAAAATCTGACCATCCATCTCAGCCTTAAATATCCTCAAAGGATCGACCAATTACAGTCCTCTGCTGCAAATAATTCCTCAGATTCACTACCCTCAGAAAAAAATTCCCCCTCTTTGTCTTTACTGGGTGACTCCATACTCAGATTATGCCTGCTGATCTTAAGCTCTCCTACAAAGGACAAAAACCTCTCTACATCTATGGATCCTGCAAGTTTCAAAAGATCTCCTCTCAAACTTCTTAGTTCCGAAGAGTACAGACAATCCCTGGGTTGCGAATGAGTTATGTTCAAGAGTCTGTTCGCAAGTCAATTTGTACACAAGTTAGAACACAATGTAGGACAGTGTAAAGCAGCTATTTGTAAGTCAAGGAAATATTCATAGATCAGGTCTTTAAAATTACACCTTTGCACAGGATTGCATTCATAAGTACAAACATTCATAAATTGTAAATCTGGGACCACTTAAACAAGCCAACCTACTCAACCTCTCCTCATACCTGGTATCAACCTAGTGAACCTTTTCTGGTCTGCTTCCAATGCCAGTACATCGTTCCTTATTTTATAATATTCCAGGTGTGGTCTGATTAGTGTATTGTATAGTTTTAGCGAGTCTTTCCTTTTTTTTTAATACAACACCTCCTTTGAAACAAAGGCAGACATTACATTTTCATTCCTTATTACCTACTGAACTTGGATGCTAACTGATGATGTGTACAAAGACTCCCAAATCCTACATTTTTGTGCAGTCTTTCTTCATTTAAATAATATTCAACTCTTTTATTCTTCCTGCCAAAGTGCATAAATTCACACATTTTTCCACATTATACTCTATCGGCAAAGATCTTGTTCACTCGCTCAACTCCTCTTTCTTTCTTTCTCTCTTTCTGCAGACACTGTTAGCCTCACCATTTGCCTTCCCACCTAATTTTGTGTTACCTACACTTTTGTTACAGGTCCTAATTCTTTTTTCTATTAGCTGGCCAATCCTCTTTTCATGTTAACATACTACTCTCACCACTATGGACTCTTACTTTTTAAGTAGCCAAACATGTAGTACCTGATCAAACGACTCCTGGAAATTTAAATATTTTACATCCAACATGTTTCTTGTATCCTCCTAGTTACTTCCTCAAAAAGCTCTAAGCAGCTTGTCAGGTATACTTGCCCTAGCATGAGGCCATACTTTACATCAAAATACTCTTAATACATCCTTCAATCACAGCATATATAACAGCAGTCGGAAAAAGTTTGGGAAGCACAGAGTAAAGGGCTTTAAAACGCAGGTGTACATAACACATGCTAAGACTTTCTTTGAATGAAGGATAGCAACAATTGAAACAAATTGGCAGTTTGTTGATAGATTCACTATAAATATTCAAATATTGATTAGATAACCTGCCAACTGCAAACATAATGCATGAAAAGGTAGATGAAGTATTAGAATGACATTGGAGAGGTAATCTTCACATTTCTTTGCATTAACAGATCACATGACCACCTGATGGGAGCAAATATAAATCATGGCATGTTTAAGTTGCACTCTCTCAAAATGGGATGTTTGGTGGATCCCAGTAATTCCTTCAAGGGATGTCGTCAAGGTCAGCATTGATCACCCATCACTAAGTACATTTGAGAAATGGATGGTGAACTGCCTTTTTGAAAGGCAATAGACCAAGGATCAATTACACTTGCTCTTTCATTATCACAGGATCAAAATCCTGTAACTCCCACTCTAACAGCAATACAAGTATATATGACAAGTGTCAGAGAAATTAGCCCAATAAATGAGACCAAAAACACAGATTGAAGTGAAATTAACAGTTTACTAACTAGTACAGCAATATCACGAAAGGGAAATTGACTAAGCTGAAACAGCACAGACAGACAGTCTGTCCAGGTAGCCGAAAACACACTTCCTTGAGCTGAGAATCAAGCCAGGTTTTATAGGAATCTTGTACAATGAGGTTGTACATAGTGTTTTAGCTTTTATTAATAGAGGGATCGAGCTCCGGAACCATGAGGTTATGCTACAGCTGTACAAACTCTGGTGCGGCCGCACTTGGAGTATTGTGTACAGTTCTGGTCACCGCATTATAAGAAGGATGTGGAAGCGTTGGAAAGCGTGCAGAGGAGATTTACTAGGATGTTGCCTGGTATGGAGGGAAGGTCTTACGAGGAAAGGCGGAGGGACTGGAGGCTGTTCTCGTTAGAGAGAAGAAGGTTGAGGGGTGACTTAATAGAGACATAGAAGATAATCAGAGGGTTAGATAGGGTGGACAGGGAGAGCCTTTTTCCAAGTATGGTGATGGCGAGGACAAGGGGGCATAGCTTTAAACTGAGGGGTGATAGATACAGTACAGATGTCAGAGGTAGTTTTTTTTTACTCAGTAGTAAGGGTATGGAATGCTTTGCCTGCAACGGCAGCAGATTCGCCAACTTTAAGTACATTTAAGTCTTCATTGGACAAGCATTTGGGATGTATATGGAATAGTGTAGGTTAGATGGGCTTCAGATTGTTGTGCTGACTTGTCATACCATCGAGGGCCGAAGGGCCTGTACTGCGCTGTAATGTTCTATGTTAATTAAAATGGGGAAAAATACAATGTATTTGAAAATTAAGTAATCCAGTTACGATGGTGATAATTGAAAAACAGTTATCGGAAGAAAATCCTGATTGTCGATACAATGTAACATCCTGGCAACATCAACTAGTTCTTGATGGGATCAGGAGATTCCAGCTCTCTTTGCAGGAACATGAGAATGTCCCTTTTGAAACAGTAAGGGGTTTCCATTGTTCCTGTCGCCTCTCCATTTGACTTGTCCTTTGTGTGGCTTTGTAATCGCTGCGTTATAAGACTGCCCTCAGGGCTTTAGGACAGCTGTGTTGACTGGGTCCAGGAAGCATATTGTTTGTATGTCTTGGGCAGTGTATTCCCTTGTCTGCGAGTGATTATGGTCATGTCTGGATTCTCCTGTCAGCCTGTTTGGTCACTGCTGAGGCATTCTGAGTGTTTCGGGTATGACTTGGACAGGTTTGATTTCCTGTGTTCTGTGTGGGCATGGTCATAGAGTCATAGTCATTACAGTGGCAGATCTTTTTTCCACAACAAGGCTGAGGCATTCACAACAATCTTCAGCCAGAAATGCTGAGTACATGATCCATCTCTATCTCCTCCAGAGGTCTCCAGCATTACAGGTGCTAGTCTTCAACTATTTTGATTCACTCCACATGATATCAATTACCACCCCACTCACTATCATAAAGGGTCTTATGGTGTAGTGGTGCTGCCCTTACCTCCAAGCCAGGGGTTGCCTGCGTTCAAGTCCCACCTGATGTTCAATAACATCTCTGAAAAGGTTAGTTAGAAGGTATCTACTTGCTATCATCAGTCAAGTGATGAAAAATGTCACCAATAGCATTACCAAGCAGCACGTGGGTAGCAATAACCTGCTCACTAATGCCAGTTTGGATTCCGCCAGGGCCACAGCTCCTGACCTCATTGCAGCCTTAGTTCAAACATGAACAAAAGAGCTGAAATCAAGAGCTGAGGTGAGTGTGTGACTGGCTTTGACATCGAGACAGCATATGACCAAATGTGGCTTCAAGGCGCCCTAGCAAAATTGAAATCAGTGAGAATCAGAACAAAACCTCAACACTGGTTACAAGTCATAGGAGGATGGCACATGGGAAGGTTGCTGTGGTTGGTGGAGTTCAGTCATCTTAACTTCAGGACATCTCTGCAGGAATTCTTCAGCTGTTTCAATTACCTTCCTTCCATCATAATGTCAAAATGGGGGATAACCATGCAACATTCAGTATACTGGACAATTTGTTACTCCCAAAATACTGAAGCAGTCCATGTACAAATACAAGACGACCAGGACAACATTCAGGCTTGGATTGAAAAGTGGCAAGTAACATTTACATCACACAAATGTAGAAAATGACCATCTCCATCAAGACAGAATCTAATTACCATCCCTTGACATTGTGATCACTGAACATCCCACAATCAACATCCTGAGAGTCACCATTGACCTGGACTAACCATATAAATATACTGGCTACAAGTGCGATTCAGAAGCTAGGAATCCGGCAACGAGTAACTCACTTCAAATCCCCAGAGCCTGTCCATTTATAAGAGGTACAGTCTGAACTGCGATGGAACACTCTTACTTGGGCGAGTGCAGTGCCACAACACTCAGTAAGCTTGACACCATCTGAGAAAAAAAACAGCCTGCTGGATTTACAGCACATCCACAAAACATCGATCACTGACATTCCAGTGCAGTGACTTGGAAGTGCTGGTGTTGGACTAGGGTGGACAAAGTTAAAAATCTTAACACCAGGTTAAGTCCAACAGGTTTATTTGGAAGCACTACCTTTCAGAGCACCACTCCTTCGTCACGTGGTTGTAGAGGTTAGGATGATGCTAACAGAATTTATAGGCAAAGGAGTCCAGTGTCACGGAGATATGATACAGTAAATAATCTTAGATTAAAACTTTCATCTTTTATAATGGGATATGCTGGTTTCTGTTTTTTGATATGTAAATCCTAGAACTTCTTTTCAATTACATTCTCAAAATAGATTAGATTAGATTACTTAGATTGGAAACAGGCCCTTTGGCCCAACAAGTCCACACCGACACTCTGAAGAGCAACCCACCCAGACCCATTCCCCTACATTTACCCCTTTACCTAACACTACAGGCAATTTAGCATGGCCAATTCACCTAATCTGCACATTTTTGGCTTGTGGGAGGAAACCAGAGCACCCGGGAGGAAACCCACGCAGACATGGGGAGAAGGTTTTTAAACAATAGGTGTGAGGTCTGTCTGTGCCCCAAATGTTATGTCAGACTGACAAACCTTGTGTATAGTTTCACAGAATTTTACACGCAATGTTTGAGCAAAATATAATTCTACAAAAATAAATTCACCCCATAAGCTTGTGTGCGCGCATGTAGGAGCAACAGATTGTGTGAAAGCTTAAGGGCGAGGGTGTGAGGGTGCGTGTCGTGCAGTGGGGCATGAACCCAAGACCATGGTTGAGACCATTCCCTTGGGTACCGAACTTTTGTTATCAGCTTCTGCTCAGCCACTCTGCATTGTTCCTTGCCCCAAATTGCGCCTTGGAGGATGGTCACCCAAAAGTTCAAGGCCGAATGTCCCGGAACACCAAAGTGTCCCCCGACTGGGAGGGAACATTCCTGCCTTGTAATTGTGCAGTTGTGATATTAGGGAATTAACTTCCTCTGCTGACCTTCAGGAAAGTGGATGTCCTGAGGCTAGGGTGGGGTGCCTCTGACTTACAGATACATTGTACGAAATTACATTATCATCTCTTATTATTCAAAACTAATTGCATGGCCATTTCCTTGCCATTCAAAAGCCTATTTACAATTTTATCTTCATTCAGAAATCAATAAGAATATCACAGTTGGAATTTGACTACTCCCTGTAGTTAAAGTACAATTCACACCACATCTAGCCATTAATGGATGATTTGTATTATATTGTTTCTCGAGGTGATGTGGTCACTGCATTGTGCCTTGAGTGGCATGTGACTGTGAGGGAGTGACTGGGGGGGGGGGGGGGGGGTCATCTCGTGAGCATCACTGACTGCGATGTAAAGATTATTATATAAAGGAAGGACTGTTTCCTTTATTCAGGGAGCTTCCCTGACACACCTTGCAAGCATGGTTTCTCCAAAGCTTGCATTGTACCGTGATTAATAAAATTTTGCTTGTTCACAGAAGTTGGTGTGTTGCAGTTGCATCAAGTGTGTAAGTGTCTCAAGAAAAAAAAAGAACCTAACACAGTGTCCACTCATCTGCTCTCATAGCGTCTGCTCAGTCATGCCAACGTACCATGCCTCAGAGCATCCTTGCCTGCAGCTTATGTGATAGACCATGTTGGTCGAGTCACATGAGTACTCGCCGTGTAGTCATTCCAGTGCAGCTGTGTGTTTTACCTGTTGGATGAAGTGCAGAAATTCACCAAGCTTCCAAAGACAATTTACAAACCCAAACTCTTCCATCTCGAAGGACAATGGGAGGAGACACATGGGAACACTAGCCTGCAAGTTCCCGTCCAAGCTTGGAGATATATCACCGTTCCTTCAGTGTCACTGGATTTATATGCTTGAACTCTCTCCCTAATGGCATTGTGGATCTACCTACTGAAAATGGACTGCACCAGTTTAAGGCAGCAGCTCACACTACTGCCTACACAAGGGCAGCTAGGGATGGTATAAATTCTTACTCAGCCTGCAATACCGACATCCCATGAATGTTTAAAGAAAACCACTGCAGCCCAAAGACTGCAAGAACCCTAAAAAACAGTTTATCGTCAGCTTCGAGTGCAATTAATTCTATCCTAGTCAGTAAATCCACATACAACTAATACATTTTTAAAAAATGATAAAGTTCCTCCCAGTCATAATGGGTAGGGAAATTCAGATGGTCATCCATTGAAATTTGCAATTCCAAGATAAGACTGTTTATAGAACTGTTACAGCATAAGGAGGTCCCATAACATCTATATTAGCTCTCCAAATGGCACTAAACAAAATGATCCTTCTGATTTCTTCTCATAACTCTGGGCATTGTTCTTCTCAAAATAGTCACCAAATTCAGTTTGAATACCTCTGTTTTACCTGACTCTAACACACTCAGGCACAGAATTTCAGACCCTAACCACACACTGTATAAAAAAAAAGCTTTTCCTTAAATCACTTTTGTTTCATTTGCTAATTACTTCAAATCTCTGAGTGCTCATTCTTGATCTGTTTGGGATACTACACTATGTAGGAGAACTTGGAGATGTTAGTGCCCCATCTGACTTTGTCTTTCAGGTCACAGATTTGAGAAGTTGAAGCAATGACAAGTTGCTACATTTCAATTTATGAGATCCACATTGCAGCCACTCTGCTATTGAAGGAAGTAAATATTTAGTTAGGTGAAAGGTGCACCAATTAACCAGGCTGTGTCCTTATGGCAGAACTTCTCAAGTGTTGTTGGAGCTGCACTCATTCAGGTAAGTGGAAAGATTTCAAATTCTACTTCTGAGATGTCCCTTGTAAATGGTGGACAAGTTTTGGGATATAAAAAGAGAGGTGTCTCTCACTGCAGCATACAAAGTTTCTAATCATCTGTTCTTGAAACCACAACATTCATGTAGCCAAGTTTTTGATCAATTATGATTGCAATGGTAATGCCATTTGATATCATGGAATCTTAATTAGAATTGCTTATTTGAGAAGGTTATTGTCTGACAGAGGCACAGAGGAGGACCATTCATTCAAAGTTCCTGACAGCTGTCTATGGAGAAATCCAGAGGTAAAAACAATGACTGCAGATGCTGGAAACCAGATTCTGGATTAGTGGTGCTGGAAGAGCACAACAGTTCAAGCAGCATCCAAGGAGCAGCGAAATCGACAGCTTTTGCCCGAAACGTCGATTTTGCTGCTCCTTGTATGCTGCCTGAACTGCTGTGCTCTTCCAGCACCACTAATCCAGAATATGGAGAAATCCAATCAATCAGTGCCATTCCCTAGCGCTCTCTCCCCCACACCATGCAAGATTATTTGCCTTAAGAGCCCAAGCAATTTCCCACTGAAATCATTAATCTCCATTTCCCTATATTGATGGGTAGCAAGCACCAGGTGATTCACACTTGCTGTATACAAACAAATTCTCATACCCCTCCTGTATTTCTTTCACAAATCTTAAATCTGTCACCTAGCTAATCTGTACCATCAAGCTAATGGGAACTGTTTCTTTGTCAAAGCTGTCTAAACGGATGAAATCTTCCTTCTAACTCCTTTGTTCCAAAGAAAACTACAGCTTCTCCAGACTAAGACTCTTATTAAAATTCAGAGAACCAGATATTGCCTCTGCACCCTCAAGGTCTACATGAATCCAGTGAACACGTGATTTCATCACTTTAAATCTTCCAGATACTAGTGATATTCTCTAAAACAAAGATATAGGCGCAAAACTAGGCCATTCAGTCCATCGAGTCAGCTCCACCACTCAATCATAATGGATGTTTCTCAACCCCATTCTCTAGCTTTCTCTGCATAACCCTTGGTCCTTTTAGAGTCAAGAATCATAGAGATTACAGTACAGAAACAGATCCTTCGGTCCAACTCATCCATGCCGACCAGATATCTTAACTTAATCTAGTCCAATTTGTCAGCACTTGGCCCATATCCTTCTAAATCCTTCCTATTCATCTACCTATCCAGGTCCCTTTTAAATGTTGTAATTGTACCAACCTCCACCACTTCCTTTGGTGGCTCATTCCATTCACGCCACCCTCCTGCGTTAAATACATTCAATGAATTGGCCTCCAGAGTCCTCTGGCAATAAGATCCACAAAGTCACTGGTGGCGAAATTCCTCATCTCAGTCCTAAAGGTCACTCCTAAAACCCATGGCTGCGATCTCGAGTCCTAGTCTCTCCTACTAGTGGAATCATCATCTTTGTGTCCACTCTATACAGGCCTCTTAGTATTCTGCAAGTTTTAATCAGGTTTCCCCCATCTCCTTCTACTCTCCAATTGAGTACAGACCCAAAGTATTCAATCGTTCCTCACAAAACAAGCCTTTCATCCCCAGGGTCATTCTTGTAAACCTCTTCTGGACCCCCGCCAATGCCAGGACATCCTTCCTTAGATACAGGGCCCAAAACTTTTCATTGTATTCCAAAATTACATCAGACTAGATCCTTATAAAACCTCCGCAGAACATCTCTGCCTTGGTGCTCTAGCCCTCTTGAAATGAATACTGTACTAACACTGCATTTGCCTCCTTAACTGCTAACTGAACCTGCATGTTAACCTTAAGAAAATCCTAACTTGGACTCCCAAGTTGCTTTCTGGTTCAGATTTCCAAAGCCTTTCCACATTTAGAAAATAGTCTATGCCTCTATTCTTCCCACCAATGTGCCACTTTCTCACACTGTATTCTGCCGTTTCTATGCCCACTCTCCTAACCGGTCTTTCTGTAGCGTTCCTGCTTTCTCAACAGTACTGTCACTCCACCTTTTTGTCATCTATAAACTCAGCAACAATGCAATGAGTTCCTTCATCCAGATCAGTAATGTATATCGTGAACAGTTGTGGTCTCAACACTGACTCCTGTGAAACTCAACTAGTCACCAACTGTCATCCTAAAAATGATTCCTTTATTCCCAGTCTTTGTCTTGCCCAGCCAATCCTCGATCATTGCTAGAACATAGTTCTTATCACATAGACTCTTATTTAGCAGCCTCCTGTGGTGCGCCTTGTTAAAAGGCTTTCTGAAAATTCAAACAGATTGCATCTACTAGCTCTCCTTTGTCTAACTTGCTCATTACCTCCTCATAGAATATACAAGGTGAAATAGTGTAAATAGTTGGCGTGCCCTTATCCAAGGAAAGGCCTGCTGGCATCAGAGGCAGTCCAGTGAAGGTTCACCAAGTTGATTCTGTACGTGGAAGGATTTTCTTATGAGGAGCAGCTGGATCTTACTCATTGGAGTTTAAACAAGTGAGAAATCATTGAAAATAAAATTTATTAGGTGGCTTGACTGGTTATATATGGAGAAGTTGTTCCTCCTTGAGACAGGATCTAGGGCCAGAGGACAATCTCTAGATTACGGATCATCCATTTAAAAACAGTAATGAGGCTGATTTTCTTCAGAAGGTAATCAATCTGAATAATTTGTTCCTATCTTTTTGCTTGCACTTTACGATTCACAACAGCAAGAGAACTCAGCCCTGTGGAATGCTCCTTCTGCAATATGTGGGAAACCAGGAACACTTTCAGTGTTCATGGTGACCACATATGCAATAAGTGTGTTCAGCTGCCGCTCCCAATTGACTGCATCTGGACCTGCAAATGGACTCACTATGGAGCATCTGTGATGCTGAATGTGTCGCAGATAGCATGTTTAGTTAAATGACACACCAAAAGGGCAGGATACACAGGCAGAAAAATGTTGGCTGGCCACCAGGAAGACTAGCAAGTACGAGCAGATAGCACAGGTGTCCCTGTAGCCATTACCCCCTCGAACAGATATATTCTGTTGGCATGGTGGTGGTGGTGGGGGAAATGGCCTCTTGGAGAAAGCAACAGGCAGGCTTATGGCAGCACAGTTGGCTCTGCTGCATAGCAGGGGAAGAAAAGGATTGGGAGAGCTTTAATGAGGACTTGATTGCAAAGGGAAATGACAGGGGTCCTGTGGCAGCAAATGAGATTCTTGAATTATATGTTGCCTCTCTGGTGCCAGGGTCAGAGATGTCCCTGTAGGGCATTTTAAAGGGGGATGGTGAACTGTAGGCAGTTGTGGTGCACATTAGTACTAGCCACTTGGGTTAATAAAAATGGTGCTGTAACAGGAACTTAGTGAGTTAGGTAGCAGATTAAAAGAAAAATATTAAACTGTAATCTCCATATTACTTCCTATTGCCACATGCTATGTGATAGGTCAGATGAACACATGGCTAAAGGGATAGTTCAGGAGGGAGGACTTTAGATTTTTAGATAATTCAAAAATGTTTTGGGATAGGTGGGACCTGTACAAGCTGGGAGTTTCACTTGTGCTGCTAGGGAGGTTTTAAACTAATTTAGCAGGGAGATGGGACAGAGAAGATGTAAAACCAAATGAGAAAATGCTGGAAAACCTCAGCATGTCTGGCAGCATCTGTAAGGAGAGAAAAGAGCTGACGTTTAGAGTCTAACTGACCCTTTGTCAAAGCTAAAACAAGGGAGAAATAGGGAGGTATTTATACTAGGCTGATAGGTCAGATGAACACATGGCTAAAGGGATAGTGCAGAAGGGAGGAGTATACTATACTAGGTCTCAGCCTAGTATAAATCCCTCCCTATTTCTCCCTTTTTTTTTTAAAGCTTTGACAAAGGGTCAGTTAGACTCGAAACATCAGCTCTTTTCTCTCCTTACAGATGCTGCCAGACCTGCTGAGATTTTCTAGCATTTTCTCTTTTGGTTTTAGATTCCAGCATCCACAGTAATTTGCTTTTATTATGGAGAAGATGCAAAGTTGGGAACAAGATCTAATCAGGTATACCTGGTATACTGTAAGAAATGCTTAGACAATCCAATAAATAGAGAAGACATGAGCATGATAAGGCACTTGGTAGGTCTGAAAAGCTAAAATTGCACTTACAGGTTGTTCTGCTATAACGTGCATTTCATTAATGCAAGTTCACTATAATTGATGCACATTGATGAATTGGCATGAACTTTTAAAACATGTGTTGGCTGTAATGCGATTACATCACCAACACTAAGCCTAAGCACGGTTTCTAACGTGTGATTCTTTCATAACGTAGTGTTGCGCAAGAACATAAGCATCACGTCATAGAAAAACTACTTGTAGTTTAATTAGTGCAGTTTGGTGTTTGTTGGTCAGCACAGACATGATGGGCCGAGTGGCCTGTTTCTATTCTGTATAACTCTAATTAAGGAGAAGCATCTTAAATTGGATGCATTGGCATGAAATTGTATAATCAGCAAGAACAGGAGTGATGTGGAAGGTGGAGGAGATCTGGATGAGCTACATGAAACTTAAGCAGGAGAAACTAACCAGGACAGCATTGGAAATGTTTTAACATTTCACCATGACAAGGCCATGGATTTTAGCAGCAGGCAAGGGCAGGACATAGAATTTTACAGAGTTGAAGTAAAGTCAGAGTTCTGGCTCAGGCTCTTCCAAGTACCAAACAAAACAATGCAAGTTTCACACCAATTTCAATTTAGGTAATCACATGCACTTAGATTTAGCTTAAAAGTACGCTCTCAAATTTTGTAAGTTATGCAAAGACCTGCAATCTGTTGAAACAACATTGCCAACTAAAGTCACAAAGTTCATTTGAATTCAGGCAGCCAGAAAAACATCTTTACAAAAAGTTCACTGCAATATGCAATTTAAGTATTGCCAGATAATATTAAAACTGTTCACTCCTTAGCATACATAGAATAAATATGGAGCAAGCAAAAAATTAATCCTGAAGAAACCCTGCAAGGGCCTCAAACAATCTACATGCAATTTCTGAGGTCATAGACAGTTAAGCTGCCAAAGCCATTCACACAAATTCTGAAGACAGTCCTACATTGTTCAATTATTTGAGGCAAGTTTTGCAGTTATTCATCAGTACAAGTCAAGTTTAGTCTTCAAGCCTCTGAAAAACAAAACTGGCCAAATGTTGCATTCAAAAAGACCAAAAAAAATCCTGAAAAGGCACGTTTTTCAAACTGATTACCAGACTAGCTTGCTCTAAAGATATTTTACTTTAATTCCCAAAAGGCTGAACTGAAGTGGTTTTGCACAAAATCTGAGTAATATAGTAGAGATCTTAACTTGCAATAATTGTAACACAAAGCAAGTAGCTATTATTATTATCCTTGCTCACATACTAGAATTAAGAAATTCTGTATACAGTATATTCTATACAAAGTTTAGAAATCTGAGGCTTTATTAACAGGCCCCCAACACCAGGTTATAATCCAACAGGTTTATTTGAAATCACAAGCTTTTGGAGCACTGCTCCTTCATGAGGTGTATAATTGCTTTTACTCTTATGCTATAAATTGTGTGCCTGTGTGCTTCCCCCCACTTCACCTGACAAATGAGCAACGTTCCAAAAACTTGATTTCAAATAAGCCTGTTGGACTATAAACCTGGTATCTTGTGACTTCTGACCTTGTCCACTCGAGTCCAACACCGGACCTCAACATCTTTATTAATAGTGTTATAGAGGACATTATACTGGCATCCAAAAAAAATTGGTTAATATAACTACATCTCTATTTGGAGTATTATGGTGCAACTGTAGTCTCCCTCCCTGTGGGCCAATTGGTCCAAATTTCAAGTCTCACCACAGGTGTGTCACAACATGGCTGAATAGCTTGGTTAGTTTCCAGTACAAGGGGAAAGAGTAACATTAAAAATATCAGTGCCTATTTTTTCATAATGGTTTGATGACCAGGTGGAGGCAGACAATGAGTCGCCAAAGCTTTAGTTGGAATGTCTAAATACAATGAGGAAGATTTGGAAACTTCTGTAAATATAATCAAGGGATCAAGTCTCAGCTAGTTTAAGAGTTTAGCAAGGTTATCTATTTTTGAAAGAAACAGAATTTAAACCCAAAACTGCAGAAAAGAAAACAATTTTCTTTAGGATTGCTCTTCTTAGCTTCTGGAAACTACACTTCCATTTTTACCAAACTAGGTATAAAATCATCCCTTTATTCATTAAGCATATAGAATCTTGGGCTTCATAAATAAACATATTTAGTATGAAAGCAGGAAAATCATGCTGAGCTTTAATAAAACTTGAGCTAGGCCACAACTAGATGAGTCAGGCAGCATCCAGGGAACAGGAGATTCGACGTTTCGGGCACAGGCCCTTCTTCAGGAATGAGCAGAGAGTGTTCAGCAGGAGAAGATAAAAGGTAGGGAGGAGGGACTTGGAGGAGGGGAGTTGGAAATGTGATAGGTGGAAAGAGGTCAAGGTGAGGGTGATAGGTCGGAGTAGGGTGGAGGCGGAGAGGTCAAGAAGAAGACTGCAGGTCAGGAAGGCGGTGCCGGGCTGGAAGGATCCGGCTGAGACAAGGTGGGGGGAGGGGGGATGAAGAAACTGGTGAAGTTTCTTCACCAGTTTCTTCATCCCCCCTCCCCCCACCTTGTCTCAGCCGGATCCTTCCAGCCCGGCACCGCCTTCCTGACCTGCAGTCTTCTTCTTGACCTCTCCGCCTCCACCCTACTCCGACCTATCACCCTCACCTTGACCTCTTTCCACCTATCACATTTCCAACTCCCCTCCTCCAAGTCCCTCCTCCCTACCTTTTATCTTCTCCTGCTGAACACTCTCTGCTCATTCCTGAAGAAGGGCCTGTGCCCGAAACGTCGAATCTCCTGTTCCCTGGATGCTGCCTGACCTGCTGTGCTGTTCCAGCAATAAAGTTTCAACTTTGATCTCCAGCATCTGCAGACCTCACTTTCGCCACAACTAGATGCCCTTGTATAGGTGAGGTGGAGTAGATTTATTAATATGGTTCTAGAGATTAGGGAATTTAGCTAAGGATCAAGTTAGAGAAACTGGTGTTATTCTCCTTGGAGTTTAGGAGATTGCTGGGAAGTTATAACAGGTTTAGATGAAGTATAAAGTAAAAAGCTGCTCCCATGAGCTGACAGTACAAGGTTTAGGGGATACAGATTTAATGTTCTGGGCAACAGGTACAGAGGGACTATGTATGGTTATTTTAGATTGGTGTTGAAAAAGCACAGCAGGTCAGACAGCATCCGAGGAGCAGAAAAATCAACGTTTCGGGCAAAAGCCCTTCATCAGGAATAGAGGCAGGGTGCCTGCAGAGTGAAGATATAAATGAGAGGGGGGTGGGGGTGGGGAGAAAGTAGCAAAGAGTACAATGGGTGAATGGGGGTGGGGTTGGAGGCGATAGGTCAGAGAGGAGGGTGGAGTGGATAGGTGGAAAGGAAGATAAGCAGGTAGGACAGGTCATGGAGATGGTGCTGAGATGGAAGGTTGGAACTGGGGTGAGGTGGGGGAAGGGGAAATGAGGAAACTGGTGACGTCCACATTGATGCCCTGGGGTTGAAGTGTTCCGAGGCAGAAGACGAGGCGTTCTTCCTCCAGGCGTCGGGTGATGAGGGAGTGGCAGTGGAGGAGGCCCAGGACCTGCACGTCCTCGGCAGAATGGGAGGGGGAGTTGAAATGTTAGGCCGCAGGGCGGTGGGGTTGATTGTCCCAGAGATGTTCCCTAAAGTGCTCTGCTAGGAGGCTCCAGTCTCCCCAATGTAGAAGAGACCGCATCGGGAGCAACGGATACAATAAATGATATTGGTGGATGTGCAGGTAAAACCTTGATGGATGTGGAAGGCTCCTTTGGGGCCTTGGGGGAGGTGTGGACGCAGGTTTTACAATTCCTGCAGTGGCAGGGGAGGAAGGGTGGGGGGGGGCGTAGACCAGGTAATCACAGAGAGAATGGGCTTTGCGGAAAGCGGAAAGGGTAGAGAGGGAATATATATCCCTGGTGGTGGGGTCCGTTTGGAGATGGCGGAAATGTTGTCGGATGATGTGATTTATGCGAAGGTAGGCAGGGTTGAAGGTGAGCACCAGAGGGGTTCTGTCCTTGTTATAGTTGGAGAGGTGGGATTTGAGTACAGAGGTGCAGGATGTGGACGAGATGTGGTTAAAGATGCCCTCCAATGCATCTCGTCCACATCCTGCACCTCCGCCCTCAAACCCCACTCCTCCAACTTTAACAAGGACAGAACCCCCCGATGCTCACCTTCCACCCTGCCTTTCGCCCTGCCTTCCGCATAAACCACATCATCTGACGACATTTCCGCCACCTCCAAACGGATCCCACCACCAGGGATACATTTCCCTCCCTATCCCTTTCCGCAAAGACTGTTCCTCTGTAACTACCTGGTCAGGTCCACACTCTCCATGCTCCTCCTCCACTGCCACTCCCTCACCATCCGATGCCAGGAGGAAGAACACCTCAGCTTCTGCCTCGGGACACTTTAACCCCAGGGCATCAATTTGGACTTCACCAGTTTCGGCATTTCCCCTTCCCCCACCTCACCCCAGTTCCAACCTTCCAGCTCAGCACCATCCCCATGACCTGTCCTACCTGCCTATCTTCCTTTCCACCTATCCACTCCACCCTCCTCTGACCTATCATCATCCCCACCCCTATTCACCCATTGTACTCTTTGCTACCTTCCCCCATCCTCCTCTCTGACCCATTACCTCCAACCCCACCCCTATTCACCTATTGTACTCTATGCTACTTTCTCCCCACCCCTCTCTCATTTATCTCTCCACTCTATAGGCACCCTGCATCTATTCCTGATGAAGGGCTTTTGCCTGAAACATCGATTTTCCTGCTCCTCAGATACTGCCTGACCTGTTGTGGTTTTCCAGCACCACTCTAATCTGGACTCTGGTTTTCCAGCATCTGCAGTCCTTGTTTTTACACTGGTTATTTTAGAAGCAAAGCAAGACTTAATGACTTAGAACTCAATGTTTTTGCCTCCAAACAACAGGGCAAAGAATGATTTCAAAAGGTATACTGGATTTTCTTGAATGTTTGTTTCCTTTTATTCAAGTATGGGATGTGGGCATCACTAGCTGGACCAGTGCTTATTGCCTATTCCCCAGCCTTTTTTTCTAATAATTGATCATTGGCAATGGAAGTCACTGGCAAGGCCAGAATTTATAGCTCATCTCTAATTGTCCAGAGTGCACTTAAAAGTCAACCACATTGCTGTGGATCTGATGTCACATGTAAGCCAAACCAAATAAATTACAGATTCCCTTCTTTAAAAAAGGACAGTGAACCAGATGACTTAACAACAAGCAGCGATGGTTACATGGAAGCCATAAGGCAAGCTTTTTAATCCCAGATTTCTATACAATTCAAGTTTCACCATCTGCTGTGGTGGAACTCAAACCAAGTTCCCAGAACATTAGCCTCATGCTCTGAAGGGAAGATTTTTGGAGCAACAGAAGACAGTTGGGTCTAAGACATTAACCTGAGGAATTAATACAGCAATGACCTGGAGCAGAGAAGACAGATCTCCAACAACTACAACCATTGTCCTTTATACCAGGTACTCCGATGGGAAAAAAGATCAAGCAGAGTCAAGCATGGATTTGTGAAAGGAAAATTGTGCTTGACAAATCTACTGGAAATGTTCGAGGATGTAACTAGTAGATTGATCATGAGGAGCCAGTGGATGTGGTTTATTTGGGGTTTTAGAAGGCTTTCGATAAGCTCTGACAAAAGACATTAATATGCAAAATTAAAGCACATGGAATTGCAGTATTGGCATAACATGGATAGAGCGCTAGTTGGCAGACAAGAAACAAGAGTAGGAATAAACAGGTTTTTTACCGAGTGGCAGATAGGGATCAGTGTTCAGATCCAACTTTTCACCAATATAATATTAATGCAACTAATGTAATATCTTTATGTCTGTAGATGATATAAAGCTGGGTGGAAGGGTGATCTGTGAGGAGAATGCAGAGATGCTTCAGAAAGATTTGGACAAGGTCATTGAGTGGGTAAATACATGGCGATGAAGTATAATATGGTCAAGTGTGAGATTTTTTACATCTGTATCAAAAACAGGAAGGCAGATTATCTGAAAGGCAACAGACTGCGAAAGGGTGTGGTGCAAGACTGTTTTCTTGTATGTTAGTCAATGCAGCAAAAGAAGATACGGCAAGCGGTAAAAACAGCAAATGGTATGTTAGCTCTTTTAGGAGAGGATTTGAGTACAGGAACAGGGATGTCTTGCTGCAATCGTATGAGGAAAGACTGAGACACTTGGGGCTGTTTTCATTAGAGAAAAGAAGGTTTAGGGGTGACTTGATTGAGGTGTACAAGATGATTAGGGGGTTAGATAGGGTTGACAGTGTGAACCTTTTCCCGCGTATGGAGTCGGGTATTACAAGGGGGCATAGCTTTAAATTAAGGGGGGGTAGATATAGGACTGAAGTTAGGGGTAGGTTCTTCACTCAGCGAGTCGTAAGTTCATGGAATGCCCTGCCAGTAGCAGTGGTGGACTCTCCCCCTTTATGGGCATTTAAGCGGGCATTGGATAGGTATATGGAGGATAGTGGGTTAGTATAGGTTAGGTGGGCTTGGATCGGCGCAACATCAAGGGCCAAAGGGCCTGTACTGTGCTGTATTCTTCTATGTTCTATGTTCTAATTGTAGAGCCTAAATGAGACCACACCCAGAGCAGTTTGGTTTCCTTATCTGAAGATGGGAGGGGGTGGGGAGAAATTTTATAGAAACCTAAAAGCTTCTAACTGGACAAAGAAAGAAAGGATGGCCTAATTAATTAGGGCTCCAGAACCAGTGAAGACAATTTAAGGATACAGAGCAGGCTGTTTAGAACAGAGAAACGGATAAAGTTCTTCACCCAGAGAATACTGAATCTGTGGAACTCTTGCCACAGAAAGGAGTTGAGGCCAAAACATTGAATGTTTTCAAGTAAGAATTACACACTCTTTTATATCTTTCCCCTCTCATTGATAGTTAAATAGCAAATATTGTTTGCCTTTTAAACCAGGTAGGGTGACTTGGCCAATCCAAGTCACCCTACCTGGTTTAAAAGGCAAACAATATTTGCTATTTAACTATCAATGAGAGGGGAAAGATATAAAAGAGCCCCATGGGGCAACATTTTCACAGAGGATGGTGTGAATATGGAATGAGTTACCAAAGGAAGTGATGGAGACTAGTGCAATTACAACATTTAAAAGACATTTGAATGGGTATATGAATAGGAAGGCTTTGGAAGGATATGGGCAGGGTGCTGGCAGGTGGGACTAGATTGGGTTGGGATATCTATGATTCTATACTTCTTGGGGATCAAGGGATCAAAGAATATGAGGAGAAAGCAAAAATGGTGTACGGAGATGGGTGATGGGACTGCAGGCTTGAAGGGCTGATTGGCCTACTCCTATTTTCTATGTTTAGTCTGTGAGACTGCTCTCCCACTTTTAGCACAGGCCACCAGATGTTTGCAAGGAGTACTTTGCAGGCCAAAAAGGCTAAGTTTGCAACTTTCATTTCTGTTGGCAGGTTAGGGTTAGGTCCTACTGGTTTCATTGGTTGATACAATTGAATAGTTTGTTAAGTCAGCTTAACAGGCAGTTAAAAGTCAATCACATGAAGACCTGACCAAATAAGGATGGCAGTTTTCCTTCTGTCAAAGGACATTAGTGTAGCAATTTTATTTTTGTGATAATTGATAATATTTTCATTATTAGATTTTAAGTTTTCTATCCCCATGACAAGATTCAAGATCAGCTTCCCAGAACATTATCTGGGTTTCTGAATTACAGTTCCAGTAACAACAGAACAACATAATCTCTCCTTGCTTAAAATGGTTATCATTTGCTCAGCCTGCACGAAAAGTCTTGGCTACTGAACAGTCAAGGCAGAGAAGTCTTTCTCTTTGTTGGAAGGGTCAGGAACAAAAGTGAATGGGAAAACTAACAAGGTGAAAAGATGATCTTTTGAAACAAAACTATAATACAATATGGATTGCACTGTCTGAATCTGCCACTCTGCTCTATATTTCAATAAGAAATGGAATACATACTTGAAGGAAAAAACATTTTGGAGGCCTATGGGAAAAGGACAGTGAGTAGAACTACTAAAATTGTTCTTGATGATATTGTTTGCTGACACGAGATGTCTTCACTAAGAGGCAAAAATACTTATCCCACTATTTAAAAATACGAATCCCCTGTACACAAATAAAATTTCCACAATGGAGTTGAAAATTTGTTTAAAAATTGTGATACCCTCGTATGAAGAAATTCCTCATTGCAGTTCTAAAGGGTCACCCCTTCCCTTGGAGGTTGAACCTGCAGGTCTTAATCTGTCCTACTAGTAGAAATACCTTCTCCACCTCTACTCTATCCAGACCTTGCAATATCCTGTAAGTTTCAGATACTCCTTCACCTTTCTAAACTCCATTGAACACAGACCCAGAGTGCTTAATCTCTCCCCATAAGAGGAACCTTTCATGCCCAGAATGATTATTGTAAACCTCCTCTGGACTCCTCCAAAGCAGCACATCCTTCCTTAGGTGCAGGACCCAAAATTGGTCACTATATCCAAATGTGGTCTGACCAGAGGCTTATACAGCCTCAGTAGTACATCTCTACTCTTGCATCTAGCCCTCTTGAAATGAATACTAACATTGTATTTTCCTTCATAACTGCCATATGAACCTGCAGGTTGACCCAAGGAGAATCTTGGGCTATGTCTCCTATCTCCCTTTGTGTTTCAGATTTCTGAAGCTATTCGGTTAGACAAAAATAGCTTACATCTCTATTCTTCCAACCAAAGTACATAAACTCACACTTTCCCACACTGGACAAAGTAGTGGTAGATTGAATATACTATTCTAGCCAGTTTAGTTCCTTCTGCTGTCTCCCCACTTCCTCAACACTAACCTGTCCCACCAACTATCCTTGTGTCATCTACAAAACGCAGCACCAATGCCCTCATACCCTTTGTCCAGATCGTTAATATACAATGTGAATAGCTGTGGTCCCAACACAAACTCCTGTACTCCAATAATCACCAGGTGTCAGCCTGAAAAAGTCCCTTTTATCCTTACTCTTGGCCTTCTGCCAGTCAATACACTATCCATACTAGTACCTAGCTTCTAAAACCATGGGCTCTCATCTAATTTGGCAGCCTACTGTGCAGTACCTTGTCAAAAGTCTTATGGAAATCCCAATAAATCATGCCCACTGGCTCTCCTTTGTCAAACTTGCTTGTTATCACCTGAAAGATATCTAACAGATTAGTCAGGCAGGACCTCCCTTGAGGAAGCTGTGCCGAGTCAGTCATATTTTACAAAGCTTTTCACTGCACTTAAGTTCATGTGACTACAATAAATCAAATCAAACCATGTACTTCCAGGTATTCTGCAATCTCATCCTTAATAACAGACTCTAAAATCTTACCAAAGACTGACATCAGGCTAACCAGTCTACAGTTTCCCGTACACATAGAATCCAACTTATGCACAGACATAGAATCCCTAATGTGGAAACAGGCCCTTCGACTCAACAAGTCCACGTCGACCCTCCGAACAGTATCCCACCCAAACCTGTTCCCATTATCCTATTACTCTACAGTTCCCCAACTAATGCACCTAACCTACACATCCCTGAACACTATGGGTAATTTAGCATGACCAATTCACCTGACCTGCACATCTTTAGATTGTGGGAGGAAACCGGAGCACCCGGAAGAAACCCACGCAGACGTGGGGAGAATGTGCAAACTCCGTACCGAGAGTTGCCTGACACTGGAGTCGAACTTGGGTCCCTGACGCTGTGAGGCAGCAGTGCTAACCACTAAGCCACCGTGCCGCCCCTACCTTCTGCTTGCCTCCCTTCTTAAACAAGCTGTTTACATTAACCATTTTTCATTCCTCTGGGACCCTCCCTCAGTCCAGTGATTCCTGAAAGATCACCACAGTCTCCTGAACTATCTCCTTCAGAACTCTGCAGTTAGCCCATCTAGACCAGGTGATTTATCAACCTTCAGTCATTTCAGTTTCCCCAACCCCTTCTTCATGATGGCCACTATACTCACCTCTGACCCCAAATTTCTCAAATTTTAATATGCTGCTGGTGTCTTCCACTGTGAACACGGAGTCAAAAAATATGGCTGGACAAAGCACAGGTCAGGCAACATCCAAAGAGCAGGAGAGTCAAAGTTTTGGGTATAAGCCCTTCAGTAGCATGCCCGATTTCCAGTGCCACACTTTTCGTCTCTGACTCTCAGCATCTGCGGTTCTTACTTTCTCCTACCTACTGTGAACACTGATGCAAAGTACCTATCCAGTTCCTTTGTAATTTCTTTCTCCTCCAATACTACTTCTCCAGGCTCATTTCCGAGTGGTCCAATGTCCACTTTTGCCTCTCTTACTCTTTGGATATCTAAACAAAAAACTCTTGCAATAATCTTTTCTATTAGTAGCTAGCTTACTCTCATTTCATCTTATCCCCCCCAACTGTATTTTTGGTTGTTAACATTTACTAATTTTTAAAAGGCCTCATACCAATCTTCACCACTCCGTATACTTTATCCTTTACTTTAATGCTGTTCTTGACTCATCAGGCATGGTTGCCTCATCGTCCTCTTCATGTGTCTCTTCTTTCTTGGGATGAATTTCTACTGTGCCTTCCAAATTACCCCTGTATCTCTTACCATTGCTGCTCCACTATCTTCCCAACTGAGGCCCCCTTCCAAATCAACTCCAAACCAGCTCCTCCCCATGTAGCTATTGTTACCTGAACACAAATGTCCTCCCATTTCATCGGATTCCAGTTTCTCCCTCTTAGGCTGCATGGTGAATTCTATCATATTACGGTCACTGATCTCTAGGGATGTCTTCGCCTTAAGCACTCAAATCAAGTCTGCTTCATTACAGATCAAATTCAGCCGCTTCCCTAGTGGGTTCTACCACAAGCTGCTGTTAAGCCAATTTTGTATCCATTTGGCAAGCCCATCTTAAATCCCATGTAATCTAACTTTATTAGTCTACCATGCAGAACTTTGTAAAAGGCTTTACTAAAGTCCAAGTAAACATCATCTACCATTCTGCCATCAATCTTCTTGGTTGCTTCAAAAAAAAACTTAATCTAGTTTATGAGACACAATTTCCCTCACAAAAAACCATGATGACCACCTCAAATCATTCCTTGCATCTCTAAATGCAAATAAATTCTTTCTTTCAGAATCACCTCCAACAAGCCATCCTGGGAGGGCGAACAGCAAGTGACGTCACCATGGGAAGTGACATCACCATCCCAGCGAAACCCAAACATGTGGATGGGGGGGCCGGAAGGATCGGCGGTGCTTCGTCCGGAGGCTCACTGGGGATGTTGTCTAGTGTGGTGACATGGCATCTGAAAATGGACCTTCCAGATCAGCGAGCAAATCTACATCCAGAATTGAATGAAGCCTTAGAAAAATATAAAGGCAGTGGGAGTATACTTAAGAGGAAAATCAGGAGGACAAAGGGGGACATGAGATAGCTTTGGCAAATAGGTTTAAGGAAAATCCAAAGGGTTTTTATAAATACACTAAGTAGAAAAGGGTAGCTAGGGAGAGAACAGGGCCCTCAAAGATCAGCAAGACAGCTTATGTGTGGAGCCGCAGGAGATCAGGGAGAAACTAAACAAGTATTTTGCATGTGTTTACTGTGGAGTAGGACATGAAAGATATAGAATGTGGAGAAATAGATGGTGACATCTTGAAAAATGTCCAGTTAGAGGACTAGGTGCTAGATGCCTTAAAACGCATAAAAGTGGATGAATCCCCAGGACCTGATCAGGTGTATCCTAGAACTCTGTGGGAAGCTAGGGAAATGATTGCTGGGCTCCTTGCTGAGATATTTGTATCATTGATAGTCACAGGTGAGGTGCCGGAAGACTGGAGGTTGGCTAACGTGGTGCCACTGTTTAAGAAAGATGGTAAGGAAAAGCCAGAGAACTGTAGACATGGTGAGCCTGACAATCAATAGAAGGCAGGGTTGTTGGAGGGAATCCTGAGGGACAGGATTTACATGTATTTGGAAAGGCAAGGACTGAATAGTGATAGTCAGTATGGCTTTGTGCATGGAAAAGCATATCTCACGAACTTGATTGAGTTTTTTTGAAGTAGTAAGAGGGCAGAGTGGGATACTGGTTAGCAAGGTTAGATCTCATGGAATACAGGGAGAACTAACCATTTAGATACAGAACTGGCTTGAAGGTGGAAGACAGAGGGTGGTGGTGGAGGGTTGCTTTTCAGACTGGAGGCCTACAACCAGTGGAGTGCCACAAGGATTGGTGCCGGGTCCACTGCTTTGTCATTTATGTCAATGATTTGGATGCGAACGTAGGAGTTAAAGTTAGTAAGTTTGCAGATGACACCAAAATTGGAGATGTAGTGGACATGAAGGTTCACTCAGAGTACAATGGAATCTTGATGAGATGGACCAATGGGCTGAAGAATGGAAGATGGAGTTTAATTTAGATAAACAGGAGGTGCTGCATTTTGGAAAGGCAAATCAGAGCAGGGCTTATACACTTAATGGTAAGGTCCTGAGGAGTGTTGCTGAAAAAAGAGACCTTGGAGTGCAGGTTCATAGCTCCTTGAAAATGGAGTTGCAGGTAAATAGGATAGTGAAGGCGGCATTCAGTATGCTTTTCTTTATTGGTCAGAGTACTGAGTTGGGAGCTCATGTTGCGGCTGTACAGGACATTGGTTCGGTCACTTTTTGACTATTGTTTGCATTTTTGGTCTCCTTTCTATCGGAAGGATGTTGTGAAACTTGACATGGTTCCGAAAAGATTTCCAAGGATGTTGCCAGGATTGGAGGATTTGAGCTATAGGGAGAGGCCGAATAGGATGGGGTTGTTTTCCCTCGAGTGTAGGAGACTGAGGGTGACCTTATAGAGGTTAATAAAATCATGACGGGCATGGACAGGATAAATAGACAAATAGGATAAATAGACAAAGTCTCTTCCCTCCAGAACTAGAGGGCATAGTTTAGAATGCAGTTTTTAGACTCCCTGCAGGGGCAGCACGGTGGCTCAGTGGTTAGCACTGCTGCCTCTCAGCCCCAGAGACCCGGGTTAGATTTCAGCCTTGGACACCTGCCTATGGAGTTTGGTCATTCTCCTAGCATCTGCGTGGGCTTCCTCCGGGTGCTCCGGTCTCCTCCCGCAATCCAAAGGTGTGTGGGTTAGGTGAATTGGCCATGCTAAATTGCCCACAGCATTAGATGCATTAGTCAGGGTAAATGTAGAGAAATACAGGTGGGATACTCTTTGGAAAGTCAGTGCAGACTTGCTGGGCTGAAGGGCCTGTTTCCACACTGTGGGGATTCTAAGTTCTAAATTCTCAACTTACCACTGAAGTCAGACATAAGTCTATAGTCTTCAGGCTAATGCCCGAAACGTCGATTCTCCTGTTCCCTAGATGCTGCCTGACCTGCTGCGCTTTTCCAGCAACACATTTCCATCTCTGATCTCCAGCATCTGCAGACCTCACTTTCTCCTCATAAGTCTATAGTTCCCAAGCTTCTCCTTACATCCCTTCTTAAACAAAGGCACAACATTAGCCATTTTCCAGTCACCTGGTACCTCACCCATAATTACAGATAATGCAGAAATAGTTCTGCAAGGGATCCCACAAGTTCCTCCCTAACTTTTCAAATCACCCTGGGATACACTAAATCAGGTCCTGGAAATTTATCCACCTTTATATTTTCTCAGACTTCTCACATTTCCTCTTTTATAATATGAACTGTTTTCAAAACATCAATACTTATTTCAGAAATCCCTAGTCTCAATGTCTTTTTCCACAGTAAAAACTGATGCAAAATATTAATTTAATATCTCTCCCACCCCCTGAGGTTCAACACAAAGATGACTTCTTTGAACTTTAAGGGGCCCAGCCCTCCCTCTCTCTGTCATTGCTCTCTGGCTCTTAATGTACTCTTAAAAAAAATCTCTGGATTATCCTTAACCTTATCTGCCAAAGCTATTTCATATACCCGCTTTGCCTTTTTGATCTCCCTCTTAAGAATACCTCTACATTCTAGACACTGTTCAAGAAATTCATTTGAACCCACTTGTCTATATCTGTGATTTTAAAAAAATTTTTGACTAGAACCTCAATATCTTTATTCATCCATTGTTCCCTAGTCCTAGCAGCCACACCATTCACTTTCACAGGAACACAATGACTCCGAATTCTCATTATCACACTTTTGAAAGCATCCCACTTATCAGATGTCCATTTAGCTGCGGTCAACCTGTACCAAATAACTTTTGAAAGTTTATTTTGTACTGTTAAAACTTACCTTACTCCAATTAAAAAGTTCAAAAGTTGAGGGGTGATCTTGTAAAGATTTTTGAAAGCACGAGGGGTATGGATAAAGTAAATGGCAAATGCCTTTGCCCCAGGGTGGAGGATTTCAAGACTACGGGACTTTTATTTAAGGTGAGAGGAGAAAGCTTTTAAAAAAGACTGAGGAGCAAGTTTTTTTTTACACGGTGGTTTGTGTATGGAATGAACTTCCAGAGGAAATGGCAGATGTGGGTCAAGTTAAAACATTTAAGAGACATTTGGGTAAGTACAATAATAAGAAATGTTTTGGAAACCATGCGCAGGCAATTTGGGGTTATAGAGTCATAGAGATGTACAGCATGGAAACAGACCCTTCGGTCCAACCCGTCCATGCCGACCAGATATCCCAACCCAATCTAGTCCCACCTGCCAGCACCCAGCCCATATCCATCCAAACCCTTCCTATTCATATACCCATCCAAATGCCTCTTAAATATGGCAACTATACCAGCCTCCACCACATCCTCTGGCAGCTCATTCCATACACGTACCACCCTCTGTGTGAAAAAGTTGCCCCTTAGGTCTCTTTTATATCTTTCCCCTCTCACCCTAAACCTATGCCCTCCAGCTCTGGACTCCCCCACCCCATGCCCCTAAAATTTGTAAACCTCTATAAGGTAACCCCTCAGCCTCCAACGCTCCAGGGAAAACAGTCCCAGCCTGTTCAGCCTCTCCCTGTAGCTCAAATCCTCCAACCCTGGCAACATTCTTGTAAATCATTTCTGAACCCTTTCAAGTTTCACAACATCTCTCTGATAGGAAGGAGACCAGAATTGCACGCAATATTCCAACAGAGGCCTAACCAATGTCCTGTACAGCCGCAACATGACCTCCCAACTCCTGTACTCAATATTCTGACCAATAAAGGAAAGCATACCAAACGCCTTCTTCACTATCCTATCTACCTGCGACTCCACTCTCAAGGAGCTAGGAACCTGCACTCCAAGGTCTCTTTGTTCAGCAACACTCCTTAGGGCCTTACCGTTAAGTGTATAAGTCCTGCTAAGATTTGCTTTCCCCAAAATGCAGCACCTCGCATTTATCTGAATTAAACTCCACCTGCCACTTCTCAGCCCTTTGGCCCATCTGGTCCAGATCCTGTTGTAATCCGAGGTAACCCTCTTCGCTGTCCACTACACCTCCAATTTTGGTGTCATCTGCAAACTTATTGACTGTACCTCTTATGCTCACATCCAAATCATTTTATGTAAATGACAAAAAGTAGAGGGCTCAGGACCGATCCTTGTGGCACTCCGCTGGTCACAGGCCTCCAGTCTGAAAAACAACCCTCCACCAACACCTTCTGTCTTCTACCTTTGAGCCAGTTCTGTATCCAAATGGCTAGTTCTCCCTGTATTCCGTGAGATCTAACCTTGCTAACCAGTCTCCCATGGGAACCTTGTCGAATGCCTTACTGAATTCCATATAGATCACATCTACTGCTCTGCCCTCATCAATCTTGTTACTTCTTCAAAAAAAACTCAATCAAGTTTGTGAGGCATGATTTCCCACGCACAAAGCCATGTTGACTATCCCAAATCAGTCCTTGCCTTTCCAAATACAAGGTGCTCCTGTCCCTCAGGATTCCTTCCAACAACTTGCCCACCACAGAGGTCAGGCTCACCGGTCTATAGTTCCCTGGCTTGTTATTACTGTCCTTCTTAAACAGTGGCACCACGTTGGCCAACCTCCAGTCTTCTGGCACTGCACCTGTGACTATTGATGATACAAATATCTCAGCAAGAGGCCCAGCAATCACTTCTCTAGCTTCCCACAGAGTTCTCGGGTACACCTGATCAGGTCCTGGGGATTTATCCACTTTTAACCGTTTCAAGACATCCAGCACTTCCTCCTCTGTAATCTGGACATTTTGCAAGATGTCACCATCTATTTTCTACAGCCTATATCTTCCAAATCCTTTTCCACAGTAAATACTGATGCAAAATACTAATTTAATATCTGCCCCATTTTCTGTGGCTCCACACAAAGGCCACCTTGCTGATCTTTGAGGAGCCCTATTCTCTCCCTAGTTACCCTTTTGTCCTTAATATATTTGTAAAAACCCTTTGGATTCTCCTTAATTCCATTTGCCAAAGCTATCTCATGTCCCCATTTTGCCCTCCCGATTTCCCTTTTAAGTACATTCCTACTTTCTTTATACTTTTCTAAGGATTCACTATCTATCCTGTCTATACCTGACATATGCTTCCTTCTTTTTCTTAACCAAACCCTCAATTTCTTTAGTCATCCAGCATTCCCTATACCTACCAGCCTTCCCTTTCACACTGACAGGAATATACTTTCTCTGGATTCTTGTTATCTCATTTCTGAAGGCTTCCCATTTTCCAGCCGTCCCTTTACCTGCCTCCAATCAGCTTTCGAAAGTTCTTACCTAATACCGTCAAAATTGGCCTTTCTCCAATTTAGGACTTCAACTTTTAGATCTGGTCTATCCTTTTCCATCACTATTTTAAAACGAATAGAATTATGGTCGCTGGTCCCAAAGTGCTCCCCCACTGACACCTCAGTCACCTGCCCTGTCTTATTTCCCAAGAGTAGGTCAAGTTTTGCACCTTCTCTAGTAGGTACATCCACATACTGAATCAGAAAATTGTCTTGCACACACTTAAGAAACTCCTTTCCATCTAAACCTTTAACACTATGGCAGTCCCAGTCGATGTTTGGAAAGTTAAAATCCCCTACCATAACTACCCTATTATTCTTACAGATAGCTGAGATCTCCTTACAAGTTTGTTTCTCAATTTCCCTCTGACTATTTTAGGGGGTCTGTAATACAATCCCAATAAGGTGATCATCCCTTTCTTATTTCTCAGTTCCACTCAAATAACTTCCCTGGATGTATTTCCAGGAATATCCTCCCTCAGCACAGCTGTAATGCTATCCCTTATCAAAAATGCCACTTCCCCTCCTCTTGCCTCTGTTGCTATCCTTCCTGTAGCATTTGTATCCTGGAACATTAAGCTGCCAGTCCTGCCCATCCCTGAGCCATGTTTCCATAATTGCTATGATATCCCAGTCCCATGTTCCTAACCATGCCCTGAGTTCATCTGCCTTCCCTGTTAGGCCCCTTGCATTGAAATTAATAGCTATGGCTTATATTTTAAATTAAATCAAGAGACTTCTCTCCAGATCATATAATCAAGAAAGAATCCACTATACTCACTACTGCAACCTCTCTCTTAGACAGACTTACCTTGTCCCTGCCTGCCCTGACTGTTTAACTCACTTCTATTCTCAGCTGTACCCGTCTCAGATCAATCACTTTCCTCACTATCTCCCTGGGTTCCCCCCCACCCCCCAACCTTACTAGTTTAAATCCTCCCAAGCAATTCTAGTATATTAGTCCCCTTCCAATTTAGGTGCAATCCCCATCCTTCTTGTACAGCTCACTTCTACCCCAAAAGAGATTCCAATGATCCAAAAATGTGAATCCTTCTCCCATACACCAGCTCCTCAGCCATGCATTCATCTGCTCTGTCCTCCTATTCCTGCCCTCACTAGCTCTTAGCACCAGGAGTAATCCAGATATTACAACCCTCGAGGACCTCCTTTTTAAATTTCTGCCTAACTCTCTGTAATCTCCCTTTAGAGTCTCAACCTTTTCCCTTCCAATGTCATTGGTTCCATTGTGGACAATGACCTCCTGCTGGCCCCTCTCCCCCGTGAGAACATTCTGCACTCAAACATCCTTGATCCTGGCACCAGGGAAACAACATACCATTCTGCTTTTTCTCTGCTGGCCACAGAAACATCTATCTGTACCTCAGACTACAGAACCCCCTAACACAATTGATCTCTTGGAAGCTGACATACCCCTCGTTGCATTAGAGCCAGTCTTAATACCAGAAACTTAGCTGTTCGTGCTACGTTCCCCTGAGAATCCATCACCCCGTACATTTTCCAAAACAGCATACCTGTTTGAAATGGGTATATTCACAAAAGACTCCTGCACTAGCTGCCTACCTCTCTTACCCTTCCTGGAGTTAACCCAATTATGTGACTGTATCTGAGACTTTCCCCCCTTCCTATAATTGCCATCGATCACATACTGTTGCAAATTCCTCATCGCTTCTATCTGACTCTCCAACTGATCCACTCGATCTGATAAGATTCGCATCCAACAGCATTTATGGCTGATATAATCCGCAGTAACCCTTAAACTCTCTTTAAACTCCCACATCTGACAAGAAGTACATATCACTACAAAGGCCATTTTTGCTCCTTCATAATCTACAGACCCAGAAAATAACACTGTCTTATTCCTCTACAAACACACTGCCCCAGGTTAAATTAATAGCTATGGCTTATATTTTAAGTTTAATCAAGAGACTTGCCTCCAAATCATATAATCAAGAAAGAATCCACTATACTCACTACTGCAGCCTCTCTCTTGGACAGACTTAAAACAACAATTAACTTATCTGATTCTGTGCTGTGAACTTCGCCCAACAGTTCCTCCAAGATTTAGTTGTGAATTTCACTGTTTGTTAATTTTCCCAGATGCACTCCAATATGGTTGGCATGAACTGGTCGGACCGTGGAGTTTGTTTCCATTCTGTATGACTCTACAACAAGGTGCTCCAAAAACCCACTGCATAGACAATGCAGATTCCTTTTCTTGAAATCAGCTTTTTCCCAGTCCACCTGCATCTTGATGCCCTCCATGATTATTTTAATAGTGCCTTTCTTGGAATGTGACAGTACTGTGCCTTTGAGAGAGAAGTGTTCTGTCCTGTTTCTCTTGCAGAGAGGTTTGCCAGAATTGTGCTGAAGTCCAGGGCTCATCTGCTATTTCCGCTTTTAAATTTCTTTTTACTTACTTTCTTGTGGACAGCTTGACTGCAGTGGCATAGGTGTCAATGACATCAGCAAGGTGCCAAGCGCATTGGAGGGGAGTTTGTGTTCCCAGCAGCAGTAGAGGGAGGCAGTTTTGACTAGCAGTATCTGCAGCAGCTGCTTCAACATGGCTGGTCTAGTTTCAAATCTGAGCCCAATTTGGGACTCAGCAACAATCAGCAGCAGCTTAATTGTCAACACCAGCTCAACACTGGGGTTGCTATTTTCCTTTTGCAGTTCCTCAACTCTACCAACACAGATTCTATGCCTTCCAACTCTATCACTTCTTGCTATTGATTTAATTTCATTTCTTACTAACAAGGCAACCCTACCCTCTGCTCATTTGCCTATCCTATCTATAAGATATCCAGCATTGGAGCCAATGTCCCATGAATTCGAACCTATTTGTCTCACCAATCTTTGAGCTATGCCTTACTCTTGTTGGCCTTGCACCAAATTGCTCGTTGCTCAGGTAGTAAGCTAGTGATTTCCACCTTTTTAGTTGTGCTTTTTAAATTTAACCTCTAGCTGCTCATTTTCCCTGTCTTCCTATACAGTTGGTACCTATGTAGAGGACACTGGATCTTTCTCCTCCCACTCCACGTTCCCCTGCAGCTCAGATGAGATATCCTGAACTAGAGTGGCACTGTGCAGGCTACACAGTCTTCAGGACTCTCAATCCTAGCCACAGAGAAGTGTCTATTCCCCTAACCAAATGATCCCTGATTACAACTATATTTCTCTTTACTCTCCTCTTTTGAATGGCTCCCTATACAACAGAACTATAGTCAGTTTGATCAGGCCCTACTCTCATCTACACAGGGAGCAAGAATCTCAAACAGTTAGATAAACTCCTTAAACACTACTTACTGGATCCCTCTACCTGAATGGCTTGTTATCACACCCTCCTGTTCCTGACCACTAACCAAATTTGAAGTAGTTTAACTAAGGGAGACACAGGTTCCAGGTAATTCTCCCCCTCCCTGATATGATGCTCAAAGCTCAGTCTCCAGCTCATCAACTCTGCACTGAAGTTCCTCAAGCAACTAACACTTACTACAGATATGATCACAATGAACCACAATGGGCTCCATCGGCTCCTATATCATACAAATACAATACATTACCCAGCCCAGCATATATTTGTAATGACTTAGTTCCTTAAACTTATATTTTTAAAAATTTTGCCTTGGTCTTTTAGTTTGTAGCCTGTAAATATATCCCATTTACCTTCAATCTGAAAGTAATCTAGGCAAATTAGTAGCTATCACCAACCAATGAACTTATGGTTTACCTGTGATATCACTTCTTTGCGCTGGAGCCCCAGGCTTAAATTTATTCTGTTTAAAAGAAATACAAAGTATGAACCAAAAAGAGCAAGCAGAAAGCACCTCTTCCCCTTTGCACCAACTTCCTATATTGCTTCCAAATTCCCTGAACTGTACACTCACTTGGGATCTCTTCTTCCTGACCACTTGAAGCTTACTGCTGAGGGATTACAAGCAGCTTGGGGCTAAATTAAAAAGCGGAATCACCAAGGTAATAATTTCCAGATTGCTACCTGAGCCAAGAGTAAATTGATCTAGGGTAAATAAGATTAGAGGGGTAAATGCATGGTCCAAAGACTGGTGTTGTGGAAATGGGTTCCAATTCATGAGGCACTGGCACCAGAGCAAGGGAAAGAGAGCAGTCTCATTGGGGTGAGCTTCATTTGAAGTATACTGGATGCAATACTCTCAAATTGTTTGACTGAACTTGTAGACAGGGCTTTAAACTAATAAGTTGCAGGGAGTGTTTAATTGAAAGTAAGTTTTATCATCAAAAGAAACAAGACAGCAGAGGGTAAAAGAGTAGTGAAGTGATGAATAGTAATCAAACTGGGAAATGAAGGGTAGAAAATATATATAGAGGAGTGCAGCAGAAATTAGAACCAGAATGTAAAAGAATGGCTTAAAAAAAAAATTAAAGCTTAAGGCTCTTTATTTGAATGCATACAGCCTTTGTAACAAAGCAGATGAGTTGATAGCATAAACAGAAATACATTATTACAGAGATGTGGTTATAGGGTGACCAGGACTAGTAACCCAATTTTCAAGGGTACTCCAGTTCCAGAAGATCAGTTGAAAAAAAAAGAAAAAAAAAGGGTGGATTAGGTAAGGGGATGGCCTAGTGGTAGTATGGCTACACTATTAACCCAGAAACCTGGGCACTTGGATTCAAATCTCGTCATACCTATAACTCTAACCGATTTAGAACAATGGGGATTAGGGGCCCTGAAGACGTAAAGGAACAATAATTCAAAAATCAAACCAGCTTCTAATTTCATGTAATTGTATCTTTTGAGGAGATACTATTACAAAATGAGCACACAAAATTTCCACTAAACATCATACTTCATGTAGCATTTGAAATAAGTTTGTAACAAAAACAAATTGGATCCCTCAAACATCTAGGTCAGAAATTTAAACTAACCTTAACATATGAGGAAGGAAACCTTTAATTTTACCATATACACAACTTCTGTACAAAGAGACAATGATTTCCTCTTCTTAGGCTTCCTTCTATATCACATGGAATTATCTATGGAACAAATGTAATGGAAATCAAAAGGGAATCAGGATATAACGTAAGATAACTAAAGCATTTGCCAAGTTACCAGAGTTTGTTGTGATAATATGATTTGATCTTGTACAATTTTTATTGTTTAATAAAAGCAAAGTTTGTCATACTTCTCATTTAAGTCAATGAGGTATGGCAGCACTGACAAGGCCAGCATTAATTGCCGTCCTTAAATGTCTCTAAAATTGGCAGAGTCTCCAGGTGCTGGTTAATGTCTTCTCTAAGCTACACACAGAGGAACCCAAAGATTCCCATAAGGTACTTGTAAACAATGTATTCAGATATATTATGATACCCCTCTGGAACAGGTGAAGGTTGAAACCTGTGCTCAAGTGGCCACTTTACATTATTATGCAGGTGCAGCAATGCAAAGGAATTTAAAAGGCCTATATACTACAAAGAGGAGGTGAGGTTGCGAGCTGTACCCTCACACGCTTTAGAAGTGCATCATAACATCCAAATTCAAGAATTCACAAGGCCAGCCATTCACTGCAGAACACAGTTGCTGACCCCCTCTTGTAGAGGATATTTATGCAATTGGTCTAGTTACATTTCTGACAATCTCTACATATAATTGTGCGAAAATCTGATGAAAATGCTTTTGAACGCCAAATATAAGGCAGTAAGTCTGTCACTGGAGGTGGTCATTGCTTTCTGTCAGTGTACATTATTCGCCAGTTATCAACCCAAACTTAAAATATTGTTCAGGTCTTACTGCATGGAGCACAGACTACATAATTAACTGAGGAGTTGCAAAGAAAATGAAAACTGCGCAATAATCAGTGATAGGGATGGTCAAAGTTTGTGAGAAGATTTGTAGCTCGGGTGCTCGTTGCTGTGGTTCTGTTCGCCGAGCTGGAAGTTTTTGTTGCAAACGTTTAGTCCCCTGTCTAGGTGACATCCTCAGTGCTTGGGAGCCTCCTGTGAAACGCTTCTGTGGTGTTTCCTCCGGCATTTATAGTGGCCTGTCCCTGCCGCTTCCGGTTGTCAGTTTCAGCTGTCCGCTGTAGTGGCCGGTATATTGGGTCAAGGTCGATGTGTTTGTTGATGGAGTTTGTGGATGAGTGCCATGCTTCTAGGAATTCCCTGGCTGTTCTCTGTTTGGCTTGCCCTATAATGGTAGTGTTGTCCCAGTCGAATTCATGTTGCTTGTCGCCTGCGTGTGTGGCTACTAGGGATAGCTGGTCGTGTCGTTTCGTGGCTAGTTGATGTTCGTGGATGCGGATCGTTAGCTGTCTTCCTGTTTGTCCTATATAGTGTTTTGTGCAGTCCTTGCATGGGATTTTGTACACTACATTAGTTTTGCTCATGCTGGGTATCGAGTCCTTCGTTCTGGTGAGTTGTTGTCAGAGTGTGGCTGTTGGTTTGTGTGCTGTTATAAGTCCTAGTGGTCGCAGTAGTCTGGCTGTTATTTCAGAGATGTTCTTGATGTATGGTAGTGTGGCTAGTCCTTTGGGTTGCAGCATGACCTCGTTCCGTTGTCATAGGGATGGTCATTGATAAATCACCTGAACCTAGACAGTGCGCCCAAAGGAGGAATACTACATTTTCTAGAGTGACATACTTGACCTTCAGGAATTATATCTTCCCAATACTAGATAGCAATCTCGTCAGTGGAGATTTTCCCAACGCCCCAGTTCCAGTTATTCAATTCTACTGAATGGTTTAATGCTTACTGAAAGGCTGCATATTGTGTGTCAAGGACAGTACCTTCTACTTCTGGAAAAAAACTGCTTTTGACCACATTTGGCTTCAATTTTGTTGCAGAAGGCAAAATTATTGGAGAGTAAAGGCTGCGTTACTTCAGTTTCAACACAACATTCATAACTTTGCAGGTAACTAGACATAGAATCATGCAGTAAAATGGGCCTTCACCACATCAAGTCTATGCTATCAAAAATACACCATTGCCTACAGTTCTCTCATTTTCCAACATGAGACAGATATCCTTGAATATTGTGTCATTTCAAGTATTCGTCCAAGTACCTTTTAAAACTGTTATCCACCTCATACTACTCTCAGATGTCAGATCAGCCATTTTCAGTGGAAAGCTCTGAAAAAGGAATGGCCCAGATGAAGTCCCTGGCTTTGCACTCAGATCCTGCACAGAGTATTCACCGACATCTTTAACCTCTCCTTACGACAATCTGAAGTCCCCACGTGCTTCAAGACCACCATCATCCCAATGCCAAAGAAAACTCATGAAGACTGGCTCAACAACTATCACCTCCATAATTATGAAGTATAGTCATGGGTCCAATCAACTCTCACCTCCCAGTTTGCCTTGATCCCTCGCAATTCGCCTATTGTTACAATAGGTTTCACAGTATACACCATCTCCCTTGCATTCCACTCATCCTAGAACATCTGGATAATAAGATAACCTATGTCAGGCTCTTACTTATTGACAACAGCTCCACCTTCAACAACATAATTCAAATTAAACTCAAACTTGATACCCAAGTCTCTGCTCCACCCTCTGCAAATGGGGCCTCAACTTCCTGACCCACAGACTGTAAACAGTAAGAATAGAGAACACCTCTTCCATGATAGTCATCAATACTGGCACCCCACAAGACCACATACCCAGCCCCTTACTGCACTCCCGATAACAGTCATGACTGTTATGGCCACATTTCATCCAAAGGTGGGTTCGCTGACACCACCACCATTGTAGGCCAGATCACAATAATGAGACAGAATACAGGAAAGAGAGAATGCGCTTGGTGTTAGAACAAAGCTTCCTCAATGTCAGCAAAATGAAAGAGCTGGTCATTGACTTCAGGAAGCAGGGTGAAGGGCATGCCCCTGTCTACATCAACAGTGCTGAGGTGGAGATGGTCACGAGTGTTAAGTTTCAAGGAGTGATGATCACCAACAATCCATCCTGGTCCACCCACATTGATGGTACGCTCAAGAAAGCACAACAATACCTCTACTTCTTCAGGAAGTTGAGGAAATTCAACATGTCCGTAAATGCTTTTACCAATTCTTATAGATGCACCACAGAAAGCATTCTATCCGGACGCATCATGGATTGGTATGGCAACTTCTCTGCACAGGACCGTAAAAAACTACACAGTTGTGAACACAGCCCAGTCCATCACATAAACTAACCTTTGATCTATTGACTACAGCTATATTCCTCACTGCCTCAGGCAGACCACTCCCAGCAAGTTATAATCTCTTCCAACTTCTTCTATTGGGCAGAAGATACAAAAGCTTATACACCCATACAAACAGATTCAGGAACAGCTTCTATCCCACTATTATTAGACTTCTAATTGGACTTATCAAATTTTAATATTGATATTATCAAAATGCATCACCTCACATTTATCAGCATACATTCCATGTATCACTGATATGCCCATTTGACCAATCCCTTATATCCTCTTGTAACTCAACACCTTCCTCCTCAATGTCAACCACCCAGCTAATCTTTGTCATCTGCACACTTACCATCCCCATGATTCGATTGGTGGTGTAGTGGACAGCAAAGAAGGTTACCTCAGAGTTCAGCAGGACTTTGATCAGATGGGCCAATGGGTTGAGGAGTGGCAGATGGAGTTTAATTTAGATAAATGGGAGGTGCTGCATTTTGGAAAGGCAAATCAGAGCAGGACTTATACAATTAATGGTAAGGTCCTGAAGAGTGGTCCTGAACAAAGAGGCCTCGGAGTGCAGACAGAATAGTGAAGGAGGGGTTTGGTATGCTTGCCTTTATTGATCAGTGCATTAAGTATAGGAGTTGGGAAGTCACGCTGCAACTGTACAGGACATTGGTTAGGCCACGTTTGGTACACTGCATGCAATTCTGGTATCCCTGCTATAGCAAAGATGTTGTGAAACTTGAAAGGGTTCAGAAAAGATTTACAAAGATGTTGCTAGGGTTGGAGGGTTTGAGCTATAGGGAGAGGCTGAGGCTATTTCCCTAGAGCGGAGCGGCTGATGGGTGACTTTATAAAGATTTATAAAATTATGAGAGGCATTGATAGGGTGAATAAACAAGGCTCCATAATGGCTACTAAATCATATTCATTCACAATGATTTGCGCTGCTAACTCATCGACCTTGTAACGAACGCTACGAGCATTCAGGTAAAAGTACCCTTATGCTAGTTTCTATACTCATGATTTCCAATATCTCTAATAATATCATGAGTTATCCTTTTTTCACTTCTTTCGTACTCTGCCTTGTAGTTAAACCCTCCTGTGCACATGCTAACCTGCTGCTTACCTTTTTATTTACCATCACACTTCCAGTCATTTTCCCCTGACTCACTAGTTGAAAGTCCTAGTGACCACCCTATTTATCCTTTTCACTAAAACACCGGTTCCAGATCAGTTCAGGTAGAGCGCATCCCATTGGTATAGATCCCTCCTGTTCCAAAACTGATGCAAATGTCCCATGAAATAGAACTCCTCTTTCCCACACGACTCCCTTAACCACGTGATTACTTCTTATCCCTAAACCAATTTGCATGTGGATCAGGTAGTAATCTGGAGATTATAACCCTCGAGAGCCTGTTCCTTGATTTCGATCATAGTGCTTGGTAATCACCAGACATGTCACCCTTCCTAGCCTTGTCTATGTTGTGGTCCATGTCGGGACAGATAACAACTGGATCCTCCCCCTCCTGCTCCAATATCTTTTCAAGACAGTCAGAGATGTCCTGCAGCCTGGCACTGGGCAGGCAACACACCATGCAGGACTCCCAAAGCTTGCAAAGGATACCATCGACCCCTCCA
This sequence comes from Chiloscyllium plagiosum, assembly GCF_037043375.1. Classification (NCBI taxonomy): domain Eukaryota; kingdom Metazoa; phylum Chordata; class Chondrichthyes; order Orectolobiformes; family Hemiscylliidae; genus Chiloscyllium; species Chiloscyllium plagiosum. The sequence goes on from NW_028270140.1 coordinate 148,350,672, forward strand.
ATTATGGAATTTCCTAAAATCCCACATTTCATTTTGCTCCCCCCTCCCTCTTGAACGGCATTCCTACAACATGGTGCTGTGGTCAACTAGCTCATTCCTCCTCCCCTCCCCGTCCCCCCACACCCATTTTCCTCATCTACACAGGGAGCAAGTACCTCATACCTGTTGGACAAAGTCAAGAGCGGAGGCTCCCCAGTTCCTAGACTCAGGATCCCCCATCTACCACCCTGCTGTCCCGGATTACTGGTTGAATTTGAATTAATTAGTCTACCAGGTGTGACTGCCATCTGAAACGAAGTGTCCAGGTAACTCTTCCCCCTCCAGATGTGCTGAAGTGTTTGAAACTCAGATTCCAGATCATCAATTCTGAGCCGGAAGTACTCTAGCAACCAACTTACTGCAGATGTGATCACTGCAGTTTACAATGGGATCAGCCAGCTCCCACATTAACTACAGCACATCACCTGCCCAGCCACCTCTACTTAAATTTATATAAATTAATAAAGCATGAGCTAATTTCTATACTTCTCAGATATCCTCTTTTTAAAGCTTACTACAGATTTCCTACCAGCTAATCAGGTCAGTTTCCCTGTGACGTCACTCCAGTATTTTTCTCAGAGACGGTGAGTCTTACGCTCACTCCGTGCTTCTGCTCCCCCTTTCAACTACTCCCCACAGACTGGGTTAGTACTTAGATGGAAGACTAGGTGCAGTCAGCATTAATGAACTGTCACAGAAAGTGGTGGAGGCTGTTACAATTTCAGCATTTAAAACATATCTGGACAGGTGCATGAATAGGGAGGGTTTAGAGGGATATGGGCCAAATGCTGGGAAATGAGACTAGATTAATTTAGGATATCTGGTTGGCATGGACAAGTTGGACCCAAGGATCTATTTCCATGCTGTACATCTCTATGAATCTATCTACATCATTTACGAATATCACAAACACTAAGGGACCCAGAACTGATCTTTGTAGTTTGCCACTGGTCACCAGCCTCCAGCTACCAAGGCAATTTTGAATCCAACTTGTCAAGTTATCCTGGACTTTATGTGCTTTTACCTCAATCAGTAGTCCATCTGGAACCTTGTCAAAGGTCTTGCTGAAATCCATATAAACTATATCAACTACCCTAGCCTCATCTACACACTTGGTCACCTCCTCAAAACATTCAACCAGTTTACTTTTTAAAATGCATGATTCCCCCTCTGAAAGCCATGCTGACTAGCCCTAATCAAATTTACTTCTCCAAATGGAGATTAATTTTCTTCTTCAATACGTTCCCTACCATTAATTAGACAGTCACCAATCTGCACTCCCTCGTCTATCTCTACCACCCTTCTGTCCTGCAGTCCTCGAGCATTTCCTGTCACGAGAGATCATTAAAAGTTTGGGCCAGAGTCCTGATTAGAATATTTCCTCCTTCATCTCCCACAACAGCTTGGGATACAACTTATCCAGATCTGGGGATTATCCACTATTAAATCCGCTAAAACCTTCAATACTTCTTTGCTTCCTTTATCAAAACACTCAAAAACTTTATAGTCCATCTTCTCTAATTCTGTACTTGCATCCTCCTCCTTCTGAGCAGACAGATAGGAGTTACACGTTTAACAGTCTACCAGTATCCTTTGACTTCACACACAAATTGCCCCTTGGTGTCTAATAGGCCCTGCTGTTTCCCCATTTGTTCTCTTCCCCTTGATATGCTTGCAGAATATCTTGGGAATCTCCCTAATCTTGCCTGCCAGTATTTCTTTTTCTGTGCTCCCTCAATCTCCCAATTGTGTTCTTAAATAGCCTCCTGCATTATCTATACTTTTCTATGGCCTCTATTGTTTTGCTTCCTTTATACATCCTCTTCTTTTTATCCAGTCCTGAATATCTGTACACATCCGGTATTTCTATGTGCTTGTTGCTCCTACATTTTACCCGAAAGGAAAAATGTTGTTGCTGTACTCTCCCCAGGATCTTGGTGAATGCCTCCTACTGTTCTGCTGTAGCTTCACACTCAATAACGGAGTCTATTTGGGCCAGATTCTGTTTTTTTTTAAAATAAGATCTGCCTTACCCCAATCCAAAGCCTTTTGCATTGGACTGGAGCAAGGCAGATTTTACTAAAATACAGCATAATCTGGCCAAAGTAGGTGGGAAACAGCTAGGTAAAATCTACAGCAAAACAGGGGGATGCATTCAAAAATGGAATTAGCAAGATTACAGGCCCAACATGCTCCCTGGTCAGATGAAATACAGAAACAATCCCAAAGAATCCACATATTGAGGGATATTCAGGACTGGATAAAAAGGATAAGAAGCATGTAACAGGTACAAAAGAAGCAAATCAATGAAGGTCTGAGTGGAGAAAGGTGGTGTTTGGGGGCAACGGGCAGCACCTGACAGCAATTAGGATAGCAAACACACCCAAGAGGAAAGAGGATAACTAAGCAAAGAATGTGGCCCATTAAGGACTAAGGGAGCAATCTATGCATGGAGCTGGAGGTCAGTGCTCCAGTGTCAAACAAGCACTTCACATCTGTCTTCACATTGGAGGAGGAAGGGGCACAGAATTCAGGAAGAGCAATTGCAAGTTTCTTGAGCAGTTTGACATAGGGAGTGTGAGGAGGTATTGAAGGTGTTAGCAGGCGTACAAGTAGACAAACTCCCAGATCCGGATAAACTGAATCCCAGGCAGCTGTGAGTCATGGAGTCATAGAGATGCACAGCATGGAAACAGACCCTTCGGTCCAACCTGTCCATGCCAACCAGATTCCCAACCCAATCTAGTCATACCTGCCAGCACCCGGCCCATATCCTTCCAAACCCTTCCTATTCATATACCCATCCAAATGCCTCTTAAATGTTGCAACTGTACAACCCTCCACCACTTCCTCTGGCAGCTCATTCCATACACGTACCACCCTCTGCATGAAAAAGTTGCCCCTTTGGTCTCTATTATATTTTCCCCCTCTCACTCTAAACCTATGCCCTCTAGTTCTGGACTCCCCTACCCCAGGGAAAAGACTTTGCTTATTTATCCTATCTATGCCCCTCAACTTTGTAAACCTCCATAAGGTCACCCCTCAGCCTCTGATGCTCCAGGGAAAACAGCCCCAGCCTGTTCAGCCTCTCCCTGTAGTTCAGATCCTCCAACCCTGGCAACATTCTTGTAAATCTTTTCTGAACCCTTTCATGTTTCACAACATCTTTGCAATAGGAAGGAGACCAGAATTGCACGCAATATTCCAACAGTGGCCTAACCAATGTCCTGTACAGCCGCAACATGACCTCCCAACTCCTATACTCAATATTCTGACCAATAAAGGTAAGCATTCCAAACGCCTTCTTCACTATCCTATCTACCTGCAACTCCACTCTCAAGGAGCTAGGAACCTGCACTCCAAAGGTCTCTTTGTTCAGCAACACTCCCTAGGACCTTACCATTAAGTGTATAAGTCCTGCTAAGATTTGCTTTCCCCAAAATGCAGCACCTCGCATTTATCTGAATTAAACTCCATCTGCCACTTCTCAGCCCGTTGACCCATCTGGTCAAGATCCTGTTGTAATCTGAGGTAACCCTCTTCGCTGTCCACTACACCTCCAATTTTGGTGTCATCTGCAAACTTACTAACTGTACCTCTTATGCTCGCATCCAAATCATTTTATGTAGATGACAAAAAGTAGAGGGCCCAGCACTGATCCTTGTGGCACTCCACTGGTCACAGGCCTCCAGTCTGAAAAACAACCCTCCACCACCACCCTCTGTCTTCTACCTTTGAGCCAGTTCTGTATCCAAATGGCTAGTTTTCCCTATATTCATTGAGATCTAACCTTGCGAACCAATCTCCTATGTGGAACCTTGTCGAACGCCTTACTGAAGTCCATATAGATCACATCTACTGCTCTGCCCTCATCAATCTTGTTACTTCTTCAAAAAAAAAACTCAATCAAGTTTGTGAGACATGATTTCCCATGCACAAAGCCATGTTGACTATCCCGAATCAGTCCTTGCCTTTCCAAATAAGTGTACATCCTGTCCCTCAGGATTCCCTCCAACAAGTTGTCCACCACCGAGGTCAGGCTCACTGGTCTATAATTCCCTGGCTTGTCTTTACCGCCCTTAAATAGTGGCACCACGTTTGCCAACCTCCAGTCTTCCGGCACCTCACCTGTGACTATCGATGATACAAATATCTCAGCAAGAGGCCCAGCAATCACTTCTCCAGCTTTCCACAGAGTTCTCGGGTACACCTGATCAGATCCTGGGGGATTTATCCATCTTTAACTGTTTCAAGGCATCCAGCACTTCCTCCTCTGTAACCTGGACATTTTGCAAGATATCACCATCTATTTCCCTACAGTCTATATCTTCCATATCCTTTTCCACAGTAAATACGGATGCAAAATATTCATTTATTAGAGATGAGGGAGGACATTAAAAAGGAACTCGGAACCAAAATTTTACTAAAGTTGGCACAGGAGTGATGACAGAACTGAAGACAACATGTGCGGTTCGATTTTTCATGGATAGTAGAGATAAACCAGGGAATTACAGACTAGGAAGTCAGACATCTGTAGTAGGGAAATTATTGGAGAAAATTTGGAATTAAAAGAGTTGTTCTCCAAATGGAGATTAAGGTTTGATCACAGATAGTCAACATGAGGTCAGCATGTCAGAGGTGGTCAGGGATCATCTGAGGTGAGGGAGCATCTGAGGTGCAGAAGAATCGACACTTCGGGCAAGAGCACTTCCTGATGAAGGAGACTTTCTCCTCAAGAAGTTCAACAACATCCAAGACGAAAGCAGCCACTCGATTCTTTGCAGATGTGGTACCATTCACTCCATCTAACACCACAGACACTTGGTGGCAGCAGTGTGTACCACTTACAAGATGCACTGCAAAAATTCACCAAGGCTCTTTAGATAGCACCTTCCAAATCCACAACTACTACCATCTTGAAGGTATAAAAAGGTAGCAGATACATGGGACCACCACACTTGCATGTTCCCTTGCAAGACACTCTCTATCCCTAACCTGGAAAACAATGTTGCTCTTCAACATCACTGGAGTCAAAATCCTGGAACACTTTTCTTAGTAGCATTATGATCTAGGACTACAAATGGACTGCAGTGGTTCAAGGCAGCAGTTCACCATCACCTTCTCAAGGGCAATTAGGGATGGCCCATAAATACTGGCTTAGGCAACAATACCCACATCCCTTAAACTAATTTTTAAAAATACAACCAACAGACATACATATTAAAAATAAGAAACAAGTTCAAAAAAGATAAAATTCAAGATACTCTCTAATTTCTTAGCAAGAGTTGAACATCGAGACTGTTGCAATGAAGGTTACCAGTAGTAATATGTTGGGAGTTAAACCACCAATTTCAACATAGTTAAATTTGCAAGCTGATTGAGATTCTGTGTTCAGTTTCCTTTTAAATGTGACAGAATTCCAGCATATCCTTTTGTTTGGCTGCCAGTTAGTTGACTTTTAGCGCAAAGTGAGAAATGTCCTTTAACTGCAACACAGGCATAGTTTGGGGATCATTCTTCATCTGTGACCTTCACAGCATGCTGACACTCAAACCCACGCTAGTAGACATGGGTAATTCAGCTTAGTGGTATATATAAGATTTTCAGTTTCTCTAGCACACTCCATAAGACCACAAGACATTGGAGTGGAATTTAGGCCATTTGGCCCATCAAGTCCACTGCGCGTTTTAAATCATGGCTGATGGGCATTTCAACTTCATTTACCCACATTCTCCCCGTAGTCCTTAATTCCTTGCAAGATCAAGAAGTTATCAATCTCTGCCTTGAAGACATCTAGTGTCCCGGCCTCCACTGCGCTCCGTGACAATGAATTCCACAGGCCCACCACTCCCTGGCTGAAGAAATGTCTTCTCATTTCATTCTGAATTGACCCCTCTAATTCTAAGGCTGTGCCCACAGGTCCTAGTCTCCCCGCTTAATGGAAACAACTTCCCAGCGTTCACCCTTTCTAAGCCATGCATTATCTTGTAAGTTTCTATTAGATCTCCCCTCAACATTTTAAACTCTAATGAATACAATCCCAGGATCCTCAGCTATTCATCATGTCAGGCCTACCATTCCAGGGATCATCAGTGTGAATCTCTGCTGGATATGCTCCAATGCCAGTATGTCCTTCCTGAGGTGTGGGGCCCAAAATTGGACACAGTATTCTAAATGGGGACCAACTAGAGCTTTATAAAGTCTCAGAAGCACAGTACTGCTTTTATATTCCAACCGTCGAGATAAATGACAACATCACATTCACTTTGTTTATCATGGACTCAACCTGCAAGTTAGAGAATCTCAAACTAGCACTCCAGATCCCTTTGTACTTCGGCTTTAGGAATTTTATCACCCTTTAGAAAATAGTCCATGCCGTATTCTTTTTTCCAAAGTACAAGACCTCGCATTTCCTGGACCATTCTCCTAAACTGTCTAAATCTTTCTGCAGCCTCCCCATATCCTCAGTACTCATATTATAATCGGCAAACTTCTCCAGAATGTCCCCAGTCCCTTCATCCAGATCATTAATATATAAAGTGAGCAGCTGCAGCTCTAACACTGAATCCTGTGGGACACCTCTTGTCACTGGCTGCCATTCCAAAAAAAGAACCTTTTATCCCAACTCTCTGCCTTCTGGCAGACAGCCAATCCTCAATTCATGCCAGTAGCTCACCTCAAACAACCTGGGCCCTCACCTCACTCAGCAGTCTTCCATGAGGCACCTCATCAAAGGCCTTTTGGCAGTCTAGATAACACCCACTTATCTAGATGAAACTGGCTTTTTAACACTTTTTTGTGAATTCTTCAAAATGGAGAAACACAAAGTATACCTGCAGTTCATGGCATAATCGACAAAAACCAGTTTGCTGTCGAGCAAGGGACATCAACACCTTGTTATGTTTGCAGTCATGAGCAATCACAGTCCAGTCTGTTTGAATTGCCTCTCCCAACTTTAAAAAGTGTTACTAATTGAAGATCTTTTATTATATTTAAGTGTGACATTCCACCATCCTGTCTTTCTCCAGGCAGCCACGTAATTTGCATTGTAGTCATTTTTAGCCATAATTCAAGCTGCAAATATCCTTTCAAAGGACTTTTAGGTTCTGACCCATGGTCATGACACTGTCAGATTATTCATGTTGACCGATTAAGTAATAACTGCTAAGTACAGGTCATAAGCTACCATGTCAACTGACAATTATTGACAGTATTGAACGTTGTCACTGACTACTCTCCAACACAACTCCAGCAACTTCAAAGATCCTGGACAGCACCTTCCAAACCCATGACCATTTCCATGCAGAAGGACAAGGGCAGCAGATACATGGGAACACCACCACTGCATGTTTCCCTCCAACCCACTCACCATCCTGACTTGGAAATATATCACAGTTTCTTCAGTGTCACTGGCTCAAAATCCTAGAATTCCCTCCCTAAAGGCATTGTGGGCCAACCTATAGAATGTCAACTGCAGTGGTTCAAGGAGACAGTTCACCACCACATTCTCAATGACAACCAGTGACAGGCAATAAATACTGACCAGCTAGGGACACCCACATCCCACAAGTGAAAGAAATGAATTAGCATGATTATAACACTGAAACTTACCTTTGTCATTTCATCTTATTTTGTCACTTGAATAAATTTCAAAGGAGGGAAAAGGTGCTCTTTTTCTATTACTACTCTTCTCAGTCCCTAAGTAGTTAGTTCTTACTTTGATATGGGGAGGTGAGAGACGATTGGTGAGTAGTTAGTAAATTATTTTTAGTAATAAATAGTTTTGTTATGTTATGGCAGATAAACTCAGCTAGTGGAAGGTACATCCTGCAATAGATGTGAAGTTGTAGAGGCAGCATGTATCCTACTGAAACACACCTGCAGGAAGTGTCATTTATAGCTTTTTATTATTTCTACCTATGCCTACATTCATCAGTGATAGTTCAACTTATTTTGTAAGCAAAAAGTTCAAAAACTAATGGACAAATTTCAATCAAACTTGGCACATGAATAATGGAAATACAAACCCTGGAACTTTATTAAAAGATACATCTGTTAACATGGAGAGATAGGGAAATTGATGATTTTAAAAAGAGATTGTTGTGGATTATCTCAGCTGCAATTGTAAAATTGCTCATATTTTAACAGCTGTGACCAGAGTTCAGTTCTGAAGGGTCACTGGACCTGAAACTTTAACTCTGCTTTCTCTCCAAAGATGTGATCAGACCTACTGAGTGTTTCCAAAAAATTCTGATTTTGTTTCTGAGTGTTCTCAGATTAGGTTGTTGGAAGTGTATTAGCCTGAAGCCACCTCAGTGAGACAACAGCACTTAGAAGATATTTTTTCAAACTTTGTAGCTGCAGAGCATCAATAAGACAAAAAGTCTCAAAAGAACTGTGTAATTTTAAGATCATTAATAGTGCACCCTCTTAGTTTGTTTATTAGATTAGATTACTTACAGTGTGGAAACAGGCCCTTCGGCCCAACAAGTCCACACCGACCCGCCGAAGCGAAACCCACCCATACCCTGACATTTACCCCTTACCTAACACTACTGGCAATTTAGCATGGCCAATTCACCTGACCTGCACATCTTTGGACTGTGGGAGGAAACCGGAGCACCCGGAGGAAACCCACGCAGACACGGGGAGAATGTGCAAACTCCACACAGTCAGTCGCCTGAGTCGGGAATTGAACCCGGGTCTCATGGCGCTGTGAGGCAGCAGTGCTAACCACTGTGCCACCGTGCCGCCCACAAATCTGTATGATTTTCAAAAAACGTCTTTCTGGGCCTAGCTTTCAAATTTACTCAACTATAACCAAACAAAACATAAGTAAAACGTTAAATCTGTCTTTCATCCTCTTGTATATTTTCCCAATAAAATTTTGAAAGTAAATTTTAACTTGAGGTATCTGGGGAAATCCAGATTCTTTTTGGTTTTTCTTTGTTTAATCTTTAAACATTATAGAAGTGCTTCACTGGATACAAGATTCTTTTGGTTTGTTCTTAAAAGGTTTTAAACATTACATAAAAAGTGGGACACCGAGCTGATCCAGAGGAGCTTAATATTCAAAGCCGCAAGCTTGCTTTTATATCTAAAGAAGAACAACAAAGTAGATAGGTGAATGAAACAAATTTGACTAACTTATGTTGGATTCCTGGCAGCCTGCCCAGCAGGTCTCTTATTTTTTTAATACCCTTTAACAAAATTGCAATGAAAGTTTGCAAATTCAACAGTTTGGTTTTTGAATTAAAATGTTTAGATACCAAAATGTTACCCCAACATTAAGAGGCAGACCTCAAGAAAATCATAATTTGCAAGTTCCTCTTATAGCATTGCTCCTCTTTCAGTGTTCTAGGATCAAAAATACTGAAACTTCCTAACAGCATTATGGCTACCCAACAATCGAAGGAATGCTATGGTTCAAGTAAACAGCAGCTTTCATCACTACCAGCTTTTACAAGACAAAAATGGCCAATAAGTACTGACCTAGCAATGTCCATATACCATGATTTTTTTAATCCCTTGAGAAAACATTATTTGACCCCTGTTCTGCATTGGAAATCTTTTGAAATAGCCTAGACAGCAGCTATAATAGATTTTTGGTGATTAGACTCATGAATAGACTGAATAAGAAATCATTCTGATTATTTATCCAAGTAATTAAAATGTTTTAAATATTAAAAGCTGAAGGGAAGTAAAACTATAATGCAGAAATTCATTTTGATTTTAGCGGTGGAGTTTGGTGGTTCTTGATATCCAAAGGAATACCATGAGTGGCTGGGCCAAAGAAGTTTCCACATCAAGTGCAATTTCTAATTGACATCCATGCCAAACCTGCAATGGAGTCATCAGTCATGTGACGACCCACAGATGAAGATTAAATCAGTGAAGGCTTGGTCATACTACACACAGAATCTACCACAGTCCACCCTCCACCCTAGGTACTACATCACCACGTTCCAAATAAAAATCAGACACTTCAAAACAGTATTGAGGCACAAAACCCTAATTAAAACATGCGCGCACACACACGCGCACTTATATAAAAATCAAGAAATTAAGGCTACAGACCTAGTGCTAAGAAGTCGGACCACTGCAGGCAATAGTGTACTTTTGATGGGACAGACTCAATGGAGAGCAGTAGCTGTGATCTATATGGACTTCAGTAAGGTGTTCGACAAGGTTCCCCATGGCAAACTGATTAGCAAGGTTAGATCTCATGGAATACAGGGAGAACTAGCCATTTGGATACAGAACTGGCTCAAAGGTAGAAGACAGAGGGTGGTGGTGAAGGGGGCTTGTTTTTCAGACTGGAGGCCTGTGACCAGTGGAGTGCCACAAGGATCAGTGCTGGGCCCTCTACGTTTTGTCATTTACATCAATGATTTGGATGCGAGCACAAGAGGTATGGTTAGTAAGTTTGAAGATGACACCAAAGTTGGAGGTGTAGTGGACAGCAAAGAGGGTTACGTCAGATTACAACAGGATCTGGACCAGGTGAACCAATGGGCTGAGAAGTGGCAGATGGAGTTTGATTCAGATAAATGCGAGGTGCTGCATTTTGGGGGAAGCAAATCTTAGCCAGACTTATACACTTAATGGTAAGGTCCTAGGGAGTGTTGCTGAACAAAGAGACCTTGGAGTGCAGGTTCATAGCTCCTTGAAAGTGGAGTTGCAGGTAGATAGGATAATGAAGGCGGCGTTTGGTATGCTTTCCTTTATTGGTCAGAGTATTGACTACAGGAGTTGGGAGGTCATGTTGTGGCTGTACAGGACATTGGTTAGGCAACTGTTGGAATACTGCATGCAATTCTGGTCTCCTTCCTATTGGAAAGATGTTGTGAAACTTGAAAGGGTTCAGAAAAGATTTACAAGGATGTTACCAGGGTTGGAGGATCTGAGCCATAGGGAGAGGCTGAACAGACCGGGGCTGTTTTCCCTGGAGGCTGAGGGGTGACCTTATAGAGGTTTACAAAATTATGAGGGGCATGGATAGGATAAATAGACAAAGTCTTTTCCCTGGGGTAGAGGAGTCCAGAACTAGAGGGCATAGGTTTAGGGCGATAGGGGAAAGATATAAAAGAGACCTAAGGGGCAACGTTTTCACGGGGGGGGGGGGGGGGTACGTACGTATATGGAATGAGCTGCCAGAGGATGTGGTGGAGGCTGGTACAATTGCAACATTTAAGAGACATTTGGATGGGTATATGAATAGGAAGGGTTTGGAGGGCTGGGTGCTGGCAGGTGGGACTAGATTGGGTTGAGATATCTGTCGGCGTGGACGGGTTGGACCGAAGGGTCTGTTTCCATGCTGTACATCTCTATGACTATGACTAAAGGGCCTCTTCTGTATTGCATGATTCCACATTTAATGGCACAGCAAAGTCAAGATGTCATAAATAAAGCTGGATGAAGATCAACAGCCTACCTGCATACCTACATACACAATAATGAAAATGCACAAAAGGGGCAGACAAGCACACACTCAATGAGGATGAAACAAGCTACCAGTCTCTTGTGAATGCACAGAACAAGCAGCTCCTTTGAGCTGAAAACTTATAATTAATGCCTTCAATTCAGATCAAATATATTAAAATAGCCAACATATTAAAAATTAATCTTGTTTATGTATTCAATGTAATTGTTAAATACTGTAAGAGTCAACTTGGCAGCAACCAAAAGAGTTCTAAAGCAAAACCTAATAAGCATGTATTTTGTCTAGCTGGCCTAGCTAAAACAATTAAGTTTAAAGCTGCATACAGGCATCTACTGAGGCAACTACTAATTGAATTGTCTAATGAACTATACTCACTGTAGCATCTGCATTTTTTTAACTAAAGAAATTCTTTAAATTTAAAAATGATATCAGAAATGTTTATGAGTAATAGAGGTATTTTATGCTTAATACTTTAAATGTGCTCTCAAAATTAAAGTTAGCTGAACTTACGAGCATAAACAACTTGGCCACATGGTTAGCAAGGTTAGATCTCTCAGAATACAGGGAGAACTAGCCATTTGGATGCAGAACTGGCTCAAAGGTAGGAGACAGAGGGTGGTGGTGGAGGGCAGTTTTTCAGATTGGAGGCCTGTGACCAGGGAAGTGCCACAAGAATCAGTGCTGGGTCCATTACTTTTCATCATTTACATAAATTATTTGGCTGTGAGCTTAAGGGGTATAGTTAGTAAGTTTGCAGATGACACCAAAATTGGAGGTGTAGTGGACAGCGAAGAAGGTTACCGCAGATTACAACGGGATCTTGATCAGATGAGCCAATGGGCTGAGAAGTGGCAGATAGAACTTAATTTTGATAAATGCAAGGTGGTGCATTTTCAGAAAGCAAATTTTAGCAGGACATGCACACTTAATGGTAAGGTCCTAGGGAGTGTTGTTGAACAAAGAGACCTTGGAGTGCAGGTTCATAGTTCCTTGAAAGTGGAGTCACATGTAGATAGGATAGTGAAGGCGTCTTTTGGTGTGCTTTCCTTTATTGGTCATAGTATGGAGTACAGGAGTTGGGAGGCCACGTTGCAGCTGTACAGGACATTGGTTAGGCCACCTTTGGCATATTGCGTGCAATTCTGATCTTCATATCGGAAGGATGTTGTGAAACTTGAATGGGTTCGGAAGAGATTTACAAGGATGTTGCCAGCATTGGGAGAGTTTGAACTGTAGGGAGAGGTTGACTAGGCTGGGGCTGTTTTCCCTGGAGCGTCAGAGGCTGAAGGGTGACCTTATAGAGATTTATAAAATCATGAGGGGCATGGATAGGGTAAATAGTCAAGGTCTTTTCCTTGGTGGGGGAGTCTAGAACTGGAGGGCATATGTTTAGGGTGAGAGGGGAAAGATATAAAAGAGACCTAAGGGGCAACGTTTTAAACACAGTAGTGTGTGTGTGGAATGGGCTGCCAGAGGAAGTGGTGGAGACCAGTACAATTGCAACATTTAAAAGGCATCTGGCTGGGTATATGAATAGGAAGGCTTTGGAGTGATATGGATTGGGTGCCAGCAGGTGGGACTAGATTGGGTTGGGATATCTGGTCAGCATGGACGAGTTGGACAGAAGGGTCTGTTTCCATGCTGTACATCTCTATGACATTCTATTAGTTCCATCTGAACTCAGAAGTGCTAACATGGTTCATTCATTAAGTAAGCTGGAGAGGTAACAAATCAATGCATTGGGAGGAAAATGGCAAAGGAGAATTTTGAAATTAACCCAAAAGAAAAGACATCTAAATAATTCAAATTAACCCAATTTTTCTATTTTTGTTGTGTTACAACTTAGGAACCTTCGCAAACAACCATCTGGCCCACTTAAAAAATAGAGCTTGCAAATCTGTCTTCAGTAGGAAAGCTACAAATTAAGTGGTCAGCATGACAATGGAACTATGAAAGCTGAAATACTGTCTTACACTCCAAGACAGGAAATACTGCAAGAGCCTATACTTGAACATTTATCTGCATCAAATAAAATTCAACTCCTTCTCAGCCTATATCTAATTTTCATGATACAACTGTATCAATTCAGAGATAAGGATGAAGCCATCATGAAGTTATATGGTCCTCCAATTCAACCACACCTTGAATTCTCTGTTTATTTCTGGTCACGGAGCACAAGGTAACATGCCTTAAAAGCTGAATAAAAGACTTAAAGCTCTGCTAGGAGGCTGGTTTATGAAAGCTTAAACAAACACGAACAGGCCAATGAGATAGGGCATTACAAATACTAAATGACATGGAAAGGTTAATTAACTTGAGAAACATTGAAACAGTCATAGCTGCAAGATAAAGTAAGCTAGAAAAAGGTCAGGTTGAAGATTGAAGCACTTCTTCAATGTTATATCTAGAATGGATATAAATGGATTAGCTTGGATAATGGAAGCTAAAGCATTTTCTCCATCATCTCTCACCCTCCTCCAAAAAACAATTAAAAGCTCCAGAGTCAGAGTCACAGAGATATACAGCTAGCTAGAGTCAGAGGCATAGAGACGTACTGCATGAAAACAGGTCCTTCGGTCCAATTCATCCATGCCAACCAGGAATCCTGACTAAATCTAGTCCCATTTGCTAGTATTTGGCCCATATCCCTCTAAACCCTTCCTATTCATATATCCATCCAGAAGCCTTTTAAATGTTGTACTTTTACCAGCCTCCACCACGTCCTCTGGTAGTTAATTCCATAAACACACTACCCTCTGTGTGAAAAAAAACCACCCCTTAGATTCCTATTAAATCTTTCCCTTCTCACCTTAAACCTATCCCTTCTAGTTTTGGTCTCCCCCACACCGGGGAAAAGACCTTGTCAATTTACCCTATTCATGACCCTCATGATTGGAATTGAATGAGGCGTTAGAAGTGGTATAGCAATTTCTATGAGCAGCAGTAAATAGATCAAGTTACATCCCTTTTGGTGCTCATCACATAAATCGCATTTAATTTTATGGTGGTGTTAATCGATAGTGAGAAAGGAACGAGCTACCTTCAACAACCAAGGTACCTTATTTTAAGATTGCTTTGAATATAATCTCTCATCTGATTAACACCTTCCAAATATACTTGACTGGTTATGGTTAATCTATTGAAATACATAGTGGCATATTTCTTATTTACCCCAAGCCTCCCCACTTAATTAAATATTGATGATCGTGTCCAACGTCAGGAATGTGGACTCAGACCGGAACAACTAAAGAAAATGAAGCAAGCTTCATCCCAGGGAACTTCATAGATTACACACTGCCCTCACAACATACACGTTCCTTTCCAAGGGTCCTTTATAGCTCACACGCTGCTCTCAAAACATACTGGAGATCAGCGACGCTGTATGCGACGTTTAAAACAAACGCGTTTAAATCAATATTATTTAAAAACAGAACATGAGCAGATTAAACAAACCAGCAGCATTGGCGGTGGTCGACTATATGGAAGGCAGGATGAAGTCTACAGAAGCGAACAGCAACACTTGTCAAATACAGTTAACGCTGGTCGCATTATGTTCAATTCATTCAATCCATAAGGCTTGCTACTTCTCCTCCAGCCCCTAGATTGCAACATCTACTACACTGCGATTGTGTTTATCGACATCAGGCAGCTTGTCATATTTCATATTGCAGTACTGACACTGGTCGAATATTACAAGCCGGACAGGACGCAGTGGTTGGGGCCGTGTGCGCGCGCGCGAAGGGAAGGGTTTTATTCTTTTTGCAAAATTAAAACATTAATTAAAAAGGAGGGGGGGTCACGAGCGGAATGGCTGTCGGCAAGCAGAAATACAGCGTTGACCGTAGAAAGAGGGAAAGAAAATGGATGGTAATAACATCGATTGATGAAGGAGGTCACTGTTCAAGGCATTAATGGGGGGGGGGGGAGAGAAATCAAACAGAAGAAAAACCAGTGTGAACCGCCGCCACAATAACAGACTGACGCCGATCTCAAACAGCCGTCAGTTTACAGTCGCTTCCTCGGCCCTTTGCTGCAGCTGCTTACCTTTCCACGGGAGAAACACCGCCGCCAGTCTCTACGTGAGGTGACGCGCAGATTATCGATGTGTTTTTGCTTCAAATGAGTGGTAAGGATATTGCCTCCCCCCCACCCCCTTTAAGAGGTACCCTAGTCGATTTCTTTCCCTTTTTTCTTTCTCTCTCTCTATATTCTCTTTCACCCCTCCTCCTTTAACTCCGCCTCTCTAGTACAAATACATAAACGTGGGTGCGGCGGCGGCGGCAGCAGCGCCTCCAGAAAAGAGGGTAAGAACACGACGCCTACAGATAGCGAGGCGAAAACGACTGGCGCTCCCATCAGCTTATTCCATTGGACCAGGGATTGAGGGTGGGCGGGTCGACGGGGCGGGGACTATTTCAAGATGCTTGAACTCCATTGGTCAGATTTCCATCGTCTCCACCCACCCTCGCCTCTGTTTTTCTCTCTCTCTCTCCTCCTCATGCAAGAATCCAGACACCACCCCTCCCCCCCCGGCCGCGCGCGCCAACTGCGATCCAGCCGTGCGAAACTCCCCGCACCGTCTAACGGCCACAGCGCGCGCAGTTAATCGATATTCAGCGGTCAATGACATTGGGGTGCATTGTCTGTCTTTTGTTGGTCCTGATTATTTTTGTATGGTATTTTGTGCCTGTTTGCATAGAAGAGAAATGAGAATTACAAATAACAGCGTTGCTTTGCATGAAGGAAAGGAACTTGCATGCCGTAGAATTGGATTGAAGCCGATGGATGTTTGGGGTGAAGGGTACAGACACGATGGGCCGAAGATCTTCCGTGCTGTAAAAACTGTATGACTGAAAATTATTTATGATGTTGGTTGAGGGATAAAGATGGTAATGAAGAGCTTCCAACCCCGACCACCCCCCCACTTATTACAATCACGTGTTCATCTGAAAGACGTTATTTCTGACAATATAGCACTCCCTTAGCACTTCACTGGAACCTCAAACCTAGGTTAAGATTCTCAGACATCGAAAGTAGACGTTGATTCAGTTAAAATCACACTACACGAGGTTGCAGTCCAACAGGTTTATTTGGAAGCATCAGCTTTCGGTGCGTTGCTTCAGGAAATTGCGGATTCAAAAATGCTACTCACTGAGTAACGGAGTGAGCGGAAAATTAAGTCCCCCCAACAATGGTGTTCTGAAGATGTTAACACTTCACCGAGGTTTGGTATTCGCGACTCAGCTCACCCAAGTTGATATATGTGGGTACAAGATTCAGGGAACCACAGGAGCCCCTTTTGACACTGATGTGTTCAACTGCCCTGAAATTCCTCCTGCAGAGTTGACAGAACAGTAAAGGGGAGCAAGAACTAAATTGAGAATGTTTATACATCCATAACTATGAGCTGATGCTCAAAATGTCACACAAACTTCCAGGAGAAAGTGAGGACTGCAGATGCTGAAGATCAGAGCTTAAAAACGTGTTGCTGGAAAAGTGCAGCAGGTCAGGCAGCATCAAAGGAACCAGGAGAATCGACGTTTCCAGCATAAGCCCTTTTTTTTAGGAGAGCTTCTTCAAGGAAGGCATCCTTGCAAGAGGATTCGCAGTAGGTTAAAATCAACTAGGAGAAAGTGAGGACTGCAGATGCTGGAGATCAGCGTTCAAAAATGTGTTGCTGGAAAAGCGCAGCAGATCAGGCAGCATCCAAGGAGCAAGAGAATAGACGTTTCGGGCATGAGCCCTTCTCCTGCGCCTTGGATACTGCCTGACCTGCTGCGCTTTTCCAGCAACACATTTTCAGCTCTGATCTCCAGCATCTGCAGTCCTCACTTTCTCCAATGTATTTCATGATCCATATCTGATGACAGAGGAAGGATTATATGAGGGTAAGTTGAGGAAGTAATTAAAGCAAATTGACAATGTAGAAAAAATGTGACAAATGGAGAAGTAAAGCTTGGGCAATTGACAGTTTGGAGTTCAGACATAAGTGAATTGGAAAATCTTTGGGGGGTTGAACACAAGGACAGGGTACAATAAAAGCATTTGAGATCAGGCAGCATGTGTGGAATGAAACAGTTAATGTTACAGGGTAAAAACAACGACTGCAGATGCTGGAAACCAGATTCTGGATTAGTGGCATGTTTATTCCTGATAGAACATAGAAAAATACAGCGCAGTACAGGCCCTTTGGCCCTCGATGTTGCGCCGATCCAAGCCCACCTAACCTACACTAGCCCACTATCCTCCATATGCCTATCCAATGCCCGTTCAAATGCCCATAAAGAGGGAGAGTCCACCACTGCTACTGGCAGGGCATTCCATGAACTCACGACTCGCTGAGTAAAGAATCTACCCCTAACATCTGTCCTACACCTACCACCACTTAATTTAAAGCTATGCCCCCTCATAATAGCTGACTCCATACGTGGAAAAAGGTTCTCAGGGTCAACCCTATCTAAACCCCTAATCATCTTGTACACCTCTATCAAGTCACCCCTAAACCTTCTTTTCTCCAATGAAAACAGCCCCAAGTGCCTCAACGTTTCCTCATACGATCTTCCTACCATACCAGGCAACATCCTGGTAAACCTCCTCTGCACCCGTTCCAGTGCCTCCACATCCTTCCTATAGTATGGCGACCAAAACTGCACACAATACTCCAGATGCGGCCGCACAAGAGTCTTATACAACTGCAACATAACCTCAGGGCTCCGGAACTCAATTCCTCTACCAATAAAAGCCAGTACTCCATATGCCTTCTTCCCCGCACTATTTACCTGGGTGGCAACTTTCAGAGATCTGTGTACATGGACACCAAGATCCCTCTGCTCATCCACACTACCAAGTATCCGACCATTAGCCCAGTACCCCGTCTTTTTGTTACTCTTACCAAAGTGAATCACCTCACATTTACCTACATTGAACTCCATTTGCCACCTTTCTGTCCAGCTCTGCAACTTATCTATATCCCGCTGTAAACTGATACATCCTTCCTCACTGTCAACAACTCCACCGACTTTCGTATCATCCGCAAACTTGCTCACCCAACCTTCTAGCCCCTCCTCCAGGTCATTTATAAAAATGACAAACAGCAATGGTACCAAAACAGATCCTTGCGGAACACCGCTAGTAACTGCACTCCAAGATGAACCTTTACCATCAACTACTACCCTCTGTCTTCTTCCAGCCAGCCAATTCCTAATCCAAACCTCCAACTCACCCTCAATGCCATACCTCCGTATTTTTTGCAGTAGCCTACCATGGGGAACCTTATCAAATGCCTTACTAAAATCCATATACACCACATCTACCGCTTTACCCTCATCCACCTCCTTAGTCACCTTCTCAAAGAATTCAATAAGGTTTGTGAGGCACGACCTGCCCTTTACAAAACCATGCTGACTATCCTTGATCACATTATTCCTATCCAGATGTTCATAAATCCTATCCCTTACAATTCTCTCTAAGATTTTGCCCACAACAGAAGTGAGACTCACCGGCCTATAGTTACTAGGGTTATCCCTACTCCCCTTCTTGAACAAGGGAACCACATTTGCTATCCTCCAGTCTACTGGCACTATTCCTGTAGACAACGAGGACATAAAAATCAAGGCCAATGGCTCTGCAATCTCCTCCCTTGCTTCCCAGAGAATCCAGGATAAATGCCATCAGGCCCAGGGGACTTATCTATTTTCACCCTTTCCAGAATTTCCAACACGTCTTCCCTACATACCTCAAATCCGTCCATTCTAATTAATTGTGACTCAATATTCACATCGGCAACAATGTCCTGTTCTTGAATGAATACTGACGAAAAGTATTCATTCAGTGTCTCCCCAACCTCTTCAGCCTCCACACGAAACTTCCCACTACTATCCTTGACTGGACCTATTCCTACCCTAGTCATTCTTTTATTCCTGACATACCTATAGAAAGCCTTAGGGTTTTCCCTAATCCTACCAACTAATGACTTTTCATGTCCCCTCCTTGCTGCTCTTAGCTCTCTCTTCAGGTCCTTCCTGGCTACCTTATAACTCTCAATCGCCCCAATTGAACCTTCACGCCTCATCTTTACATAGGCCGCCCTCTTCCATTTAACAAGGGATTTCAATTCCTTATTAAACCACGGCTCCCTCACACGACCCTTTCCTCCCTGCCTGACAGGTACATACTTATCAAGGACACTCAATAGTTGCTCCTTGAACAAGCTCCACATATCAATTGTGCCTTGAAGCCTACTTTTCCAAGCCACGCATCCTAGGTCGTGCCTCACCGCATCATAATTTCCCTGCCCCCAGCTATAACTCTTGCCCTGCAGTGCACACTTATCCCTCTCCATCACTAGAGTAAAAGTCACTGAATTGTGGTCACTGGCCCCAAAGTGCTCACCTACCTCCAATTCTAACACCTGGCCTGGTTCGTTACCCAGAACCAAATCCAGTATGGCCTCACCTCTTGTTGGCCTATCTACATATTGTGTCAGGACATCCTCCTGCAACATTGGGCAAACACCGACCCATCTAACGAACTCGAGCTATAGCTTTCCCAGTCAATATCTGGAAAGTTAAAGCCCCCATAATAACCACCCTATTACTTTCACTCTTCTCCTGAATCATCCTCGCAATCCTTTCTTCTACATCTCTAGGACTATTAGGAGGCCTGTAGAAAATTCCATTCCTAACCTCAACCCAAACTACCTCAGATGGCGAGTCTTCATCCATCGTCCTTTCCACCGCTGTAATACTATCTTTGACAAGCAATGCCACACCTCCCCCTCTTTTACCCCCACCTCTGACCCTACTAAAATATTTAACCCCCTGGAACCTGCAACAGCCAATCCTGTCCCTGTTCTACCCATGTCTCCGTAATAGCCACAAAATTGAAATCCCAGGTACCAACCCACGCTGCAAGTTCACCTACCTTATTTCGTATACTTCTCGCATTGAAGTATACACACTTCAAGCCACTTTAATACACACTTCAAGCCACCTTATACACATGTCAAGCCACTTTTGCCCGAAACGTCGATTTTACTGTTCCTCGGATGCTGCCTGAACTGCTGTGCTCTTCCAGCTCCACTAATCCAGTTAATGTTACAGGAAACTGGAAGCATCAGATCAGAAAGAAGTGACTGGTGGACGGTTAGGTAATTTAAGTATTGAAGAATATAAGGAAATGGTTGGAGATGGCTTTATGATGGAGATGATGGGAGAATAAAGATAATATGTGATGGTAAGGCTTCATAACTGACTAGCAATTGGAGTTAGAATGTTTCTTTGCAAACAAAAGTTAAATTAAAACAATGGAACAGTGAAATTGAAGTGCAGAAAGCAAGTGATGATTAAAGATTAAAATTACTGATAACGTAAATACAAGACTGAAGGAGGGAAGAAGTGAGGATGCCAGTGAAAACACTTAGTCAGGATAGGGCCACAGTGAAGAACCTGAATTGAAAAAGAAACATGAGGTTGGAAAATGCATTTTGGCAGACTTCATCCAGAAGTCTGATCTGGATTTGTTTTTTAAAATTCAGAATCCCTGTTGGTAACAACTTCCAGTTCCCCAATTCAACTGGACTCCTTAAAAGGTGTCATAAAATCTCCCACAAGCTTATGTGCATCTGGATATTAAAATGGGCAATAATTGACTGGCCAGTGCAGCTCTTGTCATCTTTTAAGTCCTTAGTTACTGCAGAAAATTAGAGGAATTATACTTAGAATAATTATAGGAAATTGTCTACTGCTTTCCAGTAGAGTTCAGCCTTGACAGACTGTCTCTTTGTTTTCTTAATTATTTCTCAGTAGCACATGCTGCAGTGATCACGGTCTCTCCAGACCTCCACCAAACTGACAGGATTTCTGAACACCAGTCACCGAGATAAAAATGTATCAAAAAATCACACTCAAAACTAAAGTTAAAGTTGAAAATAGAGGCAAAAGTTCAACTAGAGTGCTTCCAGTGAATGACAAGGAAGCACAATCCACTATGAACTGGAAAAGGAGAGAACAATGTGAAGTTTAGTGATAAAGACAACGTTGCAATCAGGCTGATTTTTGTGGGTTTGAAAGAATCAATTGGTACAAACTAAAGTCAGACAAAGCAGATTCAGGAAGGGGCAGGATGTTGTATATTTTATTTCTCAACTCATGCAGGAACGATACTAGCTTCTATGTCTGTAATAGGTTTTATGCACAATTCTTTATTGCATTCTTCCAGCTTTGTCTTTCAGCTCTTTCTGCAGCTTAGTTACTTTTCTATGTCCACACACAAGCTTAACCAATCCACAGCTACCTGGATTACACCTCTTCCCACCCCATCTCTTGCAAAAATGCCATCCAATATTCCCAATTCCTCTGCCTCCGCCGTATCTGCTCCCAGGAGGACCAGTTCCACCATAGAACACACCAGATGGCCTCCTTCTTTAGAGACTGCAATTTCCCTTCCCACGTGGTTAAAGATGCCCTCCAACGCATCTCGTCCACATCCCGCACCTCTGCCCTCAGACCCCACCCCTCCAATCGTAACAAGGACAGAACGCCCCTGGTGCTCACCTTCCACCCTACAAACCTTCGCATAAACCAAATCATCTGCCGACATTTCCGCCACCTCCAAAAAGACCCCACCACCAGGGATATATTTCCCTCCCCACCCCTTTCCGCCTTCCGCAAAGACTGTTCCCTCTGTGACTACCTGGTCAGGTCCACACCCCCCTACGACCCACCCTCCCATCCTGGCACTTTCCCCTACCACCGCAGGAACTGTAAAACCTGTGCCCACACCTCCTCCCTCACCTCTATCCATGGCCCTAAAGGAGCCTTCCACATCTATCAAAGTTTTACCTGCACATCCACTAATATCATTTATTGTATCCGTTGCGGTCTCCTCTACGTTGGGGAGACTGGGCGCCTCCTAGCAGAGCACTTTAGGGAACATCTCCGAGACACCCGCACCCATCAACCACACCGCCCCATGGCCCAACATTTCAACTCCCCCTCCCACTCTGCCGAGGACATGGAGGTCCTGGGCCTCCTTCACCGCCCCTCCCTCACCACCAGACGCCTGGAGGAAGAACGCCTCATCTTTCGCCTCGGAACACTTCAACCCCAGGGCATCAATGTGGACTTCAACAGTTTCCTCATTTCCCCTTCCCCCACATCACCCTAGTTCCAAACTTCCAGCTCAGCACTGTCCCCATGACTTGTCCAGACTTGTCCTACCTGCCTATCTCCTTTTCCACCTATCCACTCCACCCTCTCCTCCCTGACCTATCACCTTCATCTCCTCCCCCACTCACCCATTGTACTCTATGCTACTCTCTCCCCACCCCCACCCTCCCCTTGCTTATCTCTCCACGCTTCAGGCTCACTGCCTTTATTCCTGATGAAGGGCTTTTGCCCGAAACGTCGATTTTGCTGCTCGTTGGATGCTGCCTGAACTGCTGTGCTCTTCCAGCACCACTGATCCACAATCAAGTACAATGACCATCAATAGTAAAAAGACTCAGTTAATCAAATGTGGAACCATTGAATACTATACAAGGAGTTGCTATTTTTAAGCAATGATCTGTCATATCCACAATAAGTTTGAAGGTGATATTCACTTTCTTCACAAATATTGTGGTTGGTTGGCTAGTTGGGGTCAACATTGGATGGGCAAAAACAGCAATGGTGCCAATAGGGAACACTACTGCTTGCCTGTATGTGGACAATAGGGGATTCATTCCTATTTATGAAGAATAGCATATGACTTCTTACGTTCAACTGGCTAAATAGCAGGGCCTCAAATTAAAGAATCTTCTGAAAATGCCATCTCTAACACTGCAGCACAACATGAACTGAGTGTGACCTTCGGTTATGTGTAGTAGAACTTAATTCCATGAACTGAGCCAAGCTGAAACTTGGCATCTTCCATCTTTCGCAGCTACACTGGCACCACCCCCCACCTTTTCCTCCGCTACATCGATGACTGTATCGACGCTGCCTCGTGCTCCCACGAAGAGGTTGAACAGTTCATCCACTTTACCAACACCCGACCTCAAATTCACTTGGACTGTCTCAAACTCCTCCCTCCCCTTCCTAGACCTTTCCATTTCTATCTCGGACGACCGAATCAACACGGACATTTGCTATGCACAGCTACCTAGACGACACCTCCTCCCACCCTGCCCCCTGTAAAAACGCCATCCCAATTCCTTCGTCTCCGCCATATCTGCTCCCAGGAGGACTAGTTCCAATACCGTACAATCCAGATGGCCTCCTTCTTCAAAGACCGCAATTTCCCCCCGACGTGATCGACAATGCCCTCCACCACATCTCCTCCACTTCCTGCTCCTCCACCCTTGAGCCCCGCCCCTTCAATCGCCATCAGGACAGAACCCCACTATTCGTCACCTACCACCTGACAAACCTCCATATACATTGTTTCATCCATCGTCATTTCCGCCACCTCCAAAGGGACCCCACCACCAGGGATATATTTCCCTCCCCTCCCCTATCAGCGTTCCGAAAAGACTACTCCCTCCGTGACTCCCTCGTCAGGTCCACACCCCCCACCAACCCAACGTCCACACCCGGCACCTTCCCCTGCAACTGCAAGAAATGCAAAACTTGCACCCACACCTCCCCCCTTACTTCCCTCCAAGGCCCCAAGGGATCCTTCCATATCCGCCACAAGTTCACCTGTCACAGGGTATGGTTGCCATTACGAAAGAGATAGTGCTAGAAAAGTTAAAAAGTCTTAAAATTGATAAATCTCCTGGCCCCGATGGGATATACCCTAGAGTTCTGAGAGAGGTGGCTGAGGAAATAGCAGACGCATTGGTTGAGATCTTTCAAGAGTCACTGGAGTCAGGAAAGGTCCCGGATGATTGGAAGATGGCTGTTGTAACCCCCTTGTTCAAGAAAGGATCAAGGCAAAAGATGGAAAATTATAGGCCAATCAGCTTAACCTCAGTTGTTGGTAAAATTCTAGAATCCATCATTAAGGATGAGGTTTCTAAATTCTTGGAAGAGCAGAGTCTGATTAGAACAAGTCAACATGGATTTAGTAAAGGGAGGTCATGCCTGACAAACCTGTTGGAATTTTTTGAAGAGGTAACAAGTAGGTTAGACCAGGGAAACCCAGTGGATGTGGTCTATCTAGACTTTCAAAAGGCCTTTGATAAGGTGCCACACGGGAGGCTGCTGAGCAAGGTGAGGGCCCATGGTGTTCGAGGTGAGCTGCTAGGATGGATTGAGGATTGGCTGTCTAACAGAAGGCAGAGAGTTGGGATAAAAGGTTCTTTTTCAGAATGGCAGCCGGTGACGAGCGGTGTCCCGCAGGGTTCGGTGCTGGGGCCACAGCTGTTCGCATTATATATTAATGATTTGGATGAGGGAACCGGGGGCATTCTAGCGAAGTTTGCCGATGATACGAAGTTAGGTGGACAGGCAGGTAGTACTGAGGAAGTGGGGAAGCTACAGAAGGATCTAGACAGGTTGGGAGAGTGGTCCAGGAAATGGCTGATGGAATTTAACGTGAGCAAGTGCGAGGTCTTGCACTTTGGCAAAAAGAATAAAAGCATAGACTACTTTCTAAATGGTGAGAAAATTAATAAAGCCAAAGCGCAAAGGGATCTGGGAGTGCTAGTCGAGGATTCTCTAAAGGTAAACATGCAGGTTGAGTCCGTGATTAAGAAAGCGAATGCAATGTTGTCTCTTATCTCAAGAGGATTGGAATATAAAAGCAGAGATGTACTACTAAGACTTTATAAAGCTCTGGTTAGGCCCCATTTGGAGTACTGTGTCCAGTTTTGGTCCCCACACCTCTGGAAGGACATACTGGCACTGGAACGTGTCCAGCGGAGATTCACAAGGATGATCCCTGGAATGACAGGTCTAACATATGAGGAACGGCTGAGGATACTGGGATTGTATTCGTTGGAGTTTAGAAGATTAAGGGGAGACTTAATAGAGACGTACAAAATAATACATGGCTTGGAAAAGAAGGATGCTAGGAAATTGTTTCAGTTAGACAAGGAGACTAGGACCCGTGGACACAGCCTTAGAATTAGAGGGGGTCATTTCAGAACAGAAATACGGAGACATTTCTTTAGCCAGAGAGTGGTGGGCCTGTGGAATTCATTGCCACGGAGTGCAGTGGAAGCCGGGACGCTAAATGTCTTCAAGGCCGAGATTGATAGATTCTTGTTGTCTAGAGGAATTAAGGGCTACGGGGAGAACGCTGGTAAGTGGAGCTGAAATGCGCATCAGCCATGATTGAATGGCGGAGTGGACTCGATGGGCCGAATGGCCTTACTTCCACTCCTATGTCTTATGGTCTTATCCACACACATCATTTACTGCATCCGCTGCACCCGATGTGGTCTCCTCTATATTGGGGAGACAGGCCGCCTACTTGTGGAACATTTCAGAGAACACCTCTGGGACACCCGGACCAACCAACCCAACCACCCCGTGGTTCAACACTTCAACTCCCCCTCCCACTCCACCAAGGACATGCAGGTCCTTGGACTCCTCCATCACCAGACCATAGCAACACAATGGTTGGAGGAAGAGCGCCTCATCTTCCGCCTAGGAACTCTCCAACCACAAGGGATGAACTCGGATTACTCCAGTTTCCTAATTTCCCCTCTCCCCACCTTGTCTCAGTCAAATCACTCGAACTCAGCACCGCCTTCCTAACCTGCAATCTTCTTCCCGACCTCTCCGCCCCCACCCCCACTCCGGCCTATCACCCTCACCTTGACCTCCTTCCACCTATCGCATTTCCAACGCCCCTCCCCCAAGTCCCTCCTCCCTACCTTTTATCTTAGCCTGCTGGACACACTTTCCTCATTCCTGAAGAAGGGCTCATGCCCGAAACGTCGATTCTCCTGCTCCTTGGATGCTGCCTGACCTGCTGCGCTTTTCCAGCAACACAATTTCAGCTCTGATCTCCAGCATCTGCAGTCCTCACTTTTCCCCCCAAGCTGAAACTTGACCATTTATTGTTTTACACTTGTGATTTGTGGATGTTTTAAGAATTTCTGTTAGAATATTTCAGGTATGACATGAGTTGAAATATGATGCAGGAATTATATGAACACAGGAAATGCTGCAGTCATTTGTATAGTAATAATAAAAATACTGATAGGCTTAAGTTTAATATTTATTACAGATGATGCTGAAACAGCATTTCATTTTCTCCTGATTTGAAGATTTTGGTTTATAAAGCCTTTGGTTCCATAAATGGTTGGTTACTTTATTTAAGTGCATTTGTTGCAAGTCCTGGAGGATCCTAAAATCCATAGATAGGTTACTCAGAAACGTGGGAGTAGGTAATTCTTCAAGTACAGATTACGCCAGTGAATGCCAGAATGCTGATCATAGAAAACATCATAGTGCAACATTTGTATCAATTAAGTCAAAAACGTATTCCTGTCGAAGGTTAAAC
Source organism: Chiloscyllium plagiosum (assembly GCF_037043375.1). Lineage (NCBI taxonomy): Eukaryota > Metazoa > Chordata > Chondrichthyes > Orectolobiformes > Hemiscylliidae > Chiloscyllium > Chiloscyllium plagiosum. The sequence goes on from NW_028270140.1 coordinate 148,377,589, forward strand.
AAAATGACAAAACAAAGAATGGACAGAATATTTCATTTTTGTTACATTTAATTTACCTTGTAATCTTTCAGGATGAATATTTTGAATTTGTCTTTCTGATGTTAAAACATTTTAAAAATCATCCTCAATATCAAATAACAGGAGACATTTGAAGAGATGAAAGAGTTGCCTATTGGCCCTACATCGTGTGCAGGAATTTCTAACGAAATGAAAAGGAGAAACTATTCGTGTTTTAATTATTTGAGGAACAAAACTGGTAATCTGTTAAATATACTCCAGTTATTTGCCCCAAATTTGACTACCAAAATGTTGCTACACAGCATGTCTGTATTGGTTTGTTTTATCCTTTGTACTTTGGCTGCTTTTCTTGGACAATAAAATTACTTTTTTCTCTTGTATTGTACCGCACTAGCTCCTGTGCCCAGGATATGTCTAAGCCACAACTTAGGGATTTCCCTTGTATTAGTTTATCTACTCAAGAAGGATCTTTGCAATGTGATGGATAATCAAGGTTCAACGATAGAGAAATCATATAATACATTACCCAAAAGTACTGTCAATTTATTTTAGTTCTATTGACCCTTTTGAATATTTTTTCTTTTTTGTCTTTCTACATTCCTCACACCACTCCAGCAGTAACTTTCCAGTTGAGTACAAGATTCATATCAACGCTCACAACAAAAATTCTATTACATTTCTGAACATTTTAACATGCATAAAGTATTTAGTATGGCAAATTAGCTCATTCAAAACACAAATATTTATGTAATTATTTCCCTTTGTTGAAACCAAATGTTGACAGGAGATATATGTCCCATTTGGAAATCAGAAATAAATTAAGAGATTCTCTGAATGTGTTGTCTTTTAACTTCTCAGATTTTGGTTTGAATCCAGCCCACAACCATAAGATGAAGGTGATAGAAACAGAAATTGCTGGAAAAGCTCAGCAGGTCTGGCAGCATTTATGGAAAGAAAGCAGTTCTGGAGAATGATCACTGGTCTCAAAACACGAACTCTGCATTCACTCCACATATGCTGCTGGACTGCTGAGTTTTTCCAGCAATTCCTCTTTTGTTTCTAATTTCCAGCATCTGCAGCTTTTTTAATAAGATGAAGGTCACTTGCAGCTGTAAGTCTCTTTTGTGAAATAAGATTAGATGCTTTCAAGATCTTACAGATAATAAGATGGCTCATGTGAGAAATGAGAAAAATTACCTCTTGCTCAAAGTGAATTGCAGAAATGTTTACTTTTTGCATTATCATTTGATGTCTATGGCACACTGAGTAGCATATTTGCCTCAGAGATAGATTCTCCAGATTCAAAATCCATTCTTTTAATGGCCAAGTATTCATAATGCCAACTAAACAGCTTAAGTATCAATCTGCAAACCCTTCCAACATATGCCAAAGAGAATTAGTGACAGCAGCAGTATTTTTGGTCAGCCACGAGAAGAAAAAAAATTGGAGCATCTGTCATCATGATCTGTAGCTTTCGGCTACAATATTCATGTTGCCTCAGACTTCTTGGGGTTTACAGAATGGTTGGTTGCCTACATAGCTGTATGAATTAAGTAGGTGCCAACATCACCACTCAGTCCCCATTCCATTGGGGGTAAATTTGAGACCTGTATCCTTGCTTAGTGAAATATGTGGCATTATGGATCAGGCTGCCTTCAGGCAAAGAACTGATAAAGAAATGATAGACAACACTGAAAGAGGCCCTATGGCCCATTATGTCCATGCAAGTCATCAAACACCTATGTAGTCCCATCTTCCAGCACTTATCCCAAAGCTTTATATGCTATGATGTTTAAAGAGATCATCTAAGTACTTTGTAAATGTTGAGATGGTTCCCACCTCTATTATCCTTACAAAAGTGAGTTCCAGACACCCACCACATAAAATATTCTTTCTTATATCCCCTCTAAACTTCCTGCTCTTTACCTAAAATTATAACCACTGCTTATTGATCATTCTTCTAGGGGGAATATTTTCTACTATCTATGCCCCTTGTAATTTTGTACATAACAATAATGTCGCTTATCAGCCTTAGAGACATATAGTACTGAAATAGACCCTCTCCATCCTGATCAGGTTTCCTAAATGGAACTAGTCACATTTGCCTGCATTTGGTCATTATCCCTCTAAACATTACCTAATGATGTACTTGTCCAAAAGACTTTGTAATTGTGCTCACTGCTATCACTTCCTTTGACAGCTACTGTAATTGCACCACCCTTTGTGTGGAAAACATTGCTCCTCTGTTCTCTCTTAAATCTTTCTCCTCTCACCTTAAATAATTGCCCTCCAGATTTGAACCCCTCTATCCTGGGGAAAACACCTTGGCTATTCACCTTATCTATGTCCCTTATCATTTTATAAACCTCTATAAGGTCACTTTTCAGCATCCTGCGCTCCAGTGAAAAATGTCCCAGCTATCCAGCCTCACCTTAAAACCCAAATCCTCCAGTCTCAGTGCCATCCTTATAAATCTTGTTTTTGCATCCTTTCCTGTTTAATAACATCCTTCCCTCTACTAGGGTGACTAGAATTGTACACATTACTCCAAATGTGGCCTCACCAATGTCTTGTACAGCTATAACATGACGTTCCAACTTCTGTACTCAGTACTTTGTCCAATGAAGGCATGTGTGTCAAACACCTTCTTCAGTGTCTACTATTATGATGCCATTTTCAAGAAACTATGTACCTGCATCCTAGGTATCTCTGTTTGACAACACACCCCAGGGCCCTACCATTATCTGTAAATCTTGCCTGAGTTTATCTTATCAAACTGCAACACCTTGCATTTATCTGCATTAAAGTCCATCTGCCATTCCTTGGCCCAGTTGATCAAGATCCCATTGGATTCTTAGGTAACCTTCTTCACTGTCCACCATGCCACAAATTTTGGTATCATATGCAAACTTACCAACCATGCCTCCTATATTCTCATTGTGGAGGTGCCAGTGTTGGACTGTGGTGGACAAAGTCAAAAATCACACAACGCTGGCTGTGTTCCAACAGGTTTACTTGAATCTGCAAGCTTTCGGAGCCCGCTGTTGGACTATAACCTGATGTCATGTGATTTATTTAAACTTTGTTCTATATTCTTAATCATACCGTTTATGTAAATGACAATTAACACTGCACTCACCACTTATCATTGCGGCACACCGCTGGTCACAGACCTCTAGTCTGAACAACAAACCTCTACCATCATTTTCTGTGTCCTATCCAGTTGGCTAGCTTTCCCTGGATCCCATGTGAACTAACCTTTGTCAACAGACTACCATGAGGGACCTTGTCAAAAGACTTGCTAAAGCCCATATAGATAACATTATGGGAGGCAACATTACGTTTGGTATGTTGCCTCCCAGGTGCAAGGGTACGTGATGTCTCTGATCGTGTTTTCCGGGTCCTTAAGGGGGAGGGGGAGCAGCCCGACGTCGTGGTCCACATTGGCACCAATGACATAGGTAGGAGGAGCACTGAGGATGTTAGGCAGGCTTTCAGGGAGCTAGGTTGGAAGCTCAAAGTTAGAATGAACAGAGTTGTTGTCTCTGGTTTGTTACCCGTGCCACGTGATAGAGAGTCGAGGAATAGGGAGAGAGAACAGTTAAATGCGTGGCTACAGGGATGGTGCAGGAGGGAGGGATTCCGGTATTTGGATAACTGGGGTTCTTTCTGGGGAAGGTGGGACCTCTATAAACAGGATGGTCTGCACCTGAACCTGAAGGGCACCAGTATCCTTGGTGGGAGGTTTGCTAGTGCTCTTGGGGGGGGGGTTTAAACTAACTCTGCAGGGGCATGGGAACCCAGACTGTAGCTTTAGGGTGCAGGACCTGGAGTGTAGGGAGGTTAGGAACATGGCATCAATCTCAAAGGAGGGTGCCTGTAAACAGGAAAGTGGCTTGAAGTGTGTATACTTTAATGCAAGAAGTATACGAAATAAGGTAGGTGAACTTGCAGCGTGGGTTGGTACCTGGGACTTCGATGTTGTGGCTATTACGGAGACATGGGTAGAACAGGGACAGGATTGGCTGTTGCAGGTTCCAGGGTTTAAATGTTTTAGTAGGGTCAGAGGTGGGGGTAAAAGAGGGGGAGGTGTGGCATTGCTTGTCAAAGATAGTATTACAGCTGTGGAAAGGACGATGGATGAAGACTCGCCATCTGAGGTAGTTTGGGTTGAGGTTAGGAATAGGAAAGGTGAGCTCACCCTGTTAGGAGTTTTTTACAGGCCTCCTAATAGTCCTAGAAACGTAGAAGAAAGGATTGCGAGGATGATTCTAGAGAAGAGTGAAAGTAATATGGTGGTTGTTATGGGGGACTTTAACTTTCCTGATATTGATTGGGAAAGCTATAGCTCAAGTTTGTTAGATGGGTCAGTGTTTGTCCAATGTGTGCAGGAGGGTTTCCTGACACAATATGTAGATAGGCCAACAAGAGGTGAGGCCATACTGGATTTGGTTCTGGGTAATGAACCAGGCCAGGTGTTAGAATTAGAGGTAGGTGAGCACTTTGGGGACAGTGACCACAATTCGGTGACTTTTACTCTAGTGATGGAGAGGGATAAAAGTGCACTACAGGGCAAGAGTTATAGCTGGGGTCAGGGAAATTATGATGCGGTGAGGCATGACTTAGGATGTGTGGCTTGGAAAAGTAAGTTTCAAGGCAAGGGCGTAATTGATTTGTGGAGCTTGTTCAAGGAGCAACTATTGAGTGTCCTTGATAAGTATGTACCCGTCAGGCAGGGAGAAAATGGTCGTGTGAGGGAGCCGTGGTTTAATAAGGAATTGAAATCCCTTGTTAAATGGAAGAGGGCGGCCTATGTAAAGATGAGGCGTGAAGGTTCAATTGGGGCGATTGAGAGTTATAAGGTAGCCAGGAAGGACCTGAAGAGAGAGCTAAGAGCAGCAAGGAGGGGACATGAAAGGTCCTTAGTTGGTAGGATTAGGGAAAACCCTAAGGCTTTCTATAGGTATGTCAGGAATAAAAGAATGACTAGGGTAGGAATAGGTCCAGTAAAGGATAGTAGTGGGAAGTTGCGTGTGGAGGCTGAAGAGATTGGGGAGACATTGAATGAATACTTTTCATCAGTATTCAATCAGGAACAGGACATTGTTGTCAATGTGAGTACTGAGTCACAATTAAGTAGAATGGATGGCTTTGAGGTATGTAGAGAAGAGGTGTTGGAAATTCTGGAAAGGGTGAAAATAGATAAGTCCCCTGGGCCTGATGGCATTTATCCTGGGATTCTCTGGGAAGCAAGGGAGGAGATTGCAGAGCCATTGGCCTTGATTTTTATGTCCTCGTTGTCTACAGGAGTAGTGCCACAAGATTGGAGGCTAGCAAATGTGGTTCCCTTGTTCAAGAAGGGGAGTAGGGATAACCCTAGTAACTATAGGCCGGTGAGTCTCACTTCTGTTGTGGGCAAAATCTTAGAGAGAATTGTAAGGGATAGGATTTATGAACATCTGGATAGGAATAATGTGATCAAGGATAGTCAGCATGGTTTTGTGAAGGGCAGGTCGTGCCTCACAAACCTTATTGAATTCTTTGAGAAGGTGACTAAGGAGATGGACGAGGGGAAAGCGGTAGATGTGGTGTATATGGATTTTAGTAAGGCGTTTGATAAGGTTCCCCATGGTAGACTACTGCAAAAAATACGGAGGTATGGCATTGAGGGTGAGTTGGAGGTTTGGATTAGGAATTGGCTGGCTGGAAGAAGACAGAGGGTAGTAGTTGATGGCAAAGGTTCATCTTGGAGTGCCGTCACTAGCGGTGTTCCGCAAGGATCTGTTTTGGTACCATTGCTGTTTATCATTTTTATAAATGACCTGGAGGAGGGGTTAGAAGGTTGGGTGAGCAAGTTTGCGGATGATACGAAAGTCGGAGGAGTTGTCGACAGTGAGGAAGGATGTGTCAGTTTACAACAGGATATAGATAAGCTGCAGAACTGGGCAAAAAGGTGGCAAATGGAGTTCAATGTAGCTAAGTGTGAGGTGATTCACTTTGGTAAGAGTAATAAAAAGATGGGGTACTGGGCTAATGGTCGGATACTTGGTAGTGTGGATGAGCAGAGGGATCTTGGTGTCCATGTACACAGATCTTTGAAAGTTGCCACCCAGGTAAATAGTGCGGGGAAGAAGGCATATGGCGTACTGGCTTTTATTGGTAGAGGAATTGAGTTCCGGAGTACTGAGGTCATGTTGCAGTTGTATAAGACTCTGGTGCGGCCGCATCTGGAGTATTGTGTGCAGTTTTGGTCGCCATACTATAGGAAGGATGTGGAGGCACTGGAACGGGTGCAGAGGAGGTTTACCAGGATGTTGCCTGGTATGGTAGAAAGATCGTATGAGGAAAGGCTGAGGCACTTGGGATTGTTTTCATTGGAGAAAAGAAGGTTTAGGGGTGACTTGATAGAGGTGTACAAGATGATTAGGGGTTTAGATAGGGTCGACAGTGAGAATCTTTTTCCACGTATGGAGTCAGCTATTACAAGGGGGCATAGCTTTAAATTAAGGGGGGGTAGGTATAGGACAGATGTTAGGGGTAGGTTCTTTACTCAGCGAGTCGTGAGTTCATGGAATGCCCTGCCAGTAGCAGTGGTGGACTCTCCCTCATTATGGGCATTTAAGCGGGGATTGGATAGGCATATGGAGGATAGTGGGCTAATGTAGGTTAGGTGGGCTTGGATCGGCGCAACATCGAGGGCCGAAGGGCCTGTACTGTGCTGTATTCTTCTATGTTCTATGTTCTATTTACCATTCTGCCTTCATCTATCTCTTGGAAAAGCTCTTTCAAATTTGTGAGACACAATTTCCCATAAACAAAGTCATGCTGACTATCCCTAATAATGGCACAACATTAGCAAACCTCCAGGCTTCAGGCACCTCACATGTGGCTGTCAATGACACAAATATCTTTGTTAGGTGTTCTGCAATTTTTTTCCCTAGCTTTCCACAATGCCTTGGGATACACTTGATCAGGTCACGGGGACTTATTTACTTTTATGTGTTTTAAGACCTCCAAAATCTCCTCTTCTGTGAAGTGAACTCTTTTCAAGACATCACTATTTATTTCCCTGAGTTCCACAGCTTCCATATCTTTCTCCAAAGTAAATACTGATGTGAAACCTCCTGTGTTTCCATACATAATTGCCTCATTGATTTTTAAGTGGCTCTATTCTGTTCTGGTTAACTCTTTTGTCCTTCATATACTTGTAGAATCTCTTTGGTTTCTCCTTAATCTTAACTGCCAAAACTACCTTATGTCCCCTTTTTGCCCTCCTGGTTTTCCTCTTCAGTATACTCCTACACCCTCTATACTCCTCAAGGGATTTACTTGATTCCAGTTGTATGTATCTGACAAATGCCTCCTCCTTTTCCTTGACCTAAGCCTCAATATTTCCTATTCCTGCCAGCCTTGCCCTTCACACTAACAGGAATGTAGGCAAAAGTGAGGACTGCAGATGCTAGAAACCAGAGTTTAGATTGGAGTTGTGCTGGAAAAGAACAGCAGGTCAGGCAGCATCCTAGGAGCAGGAAATCGACATTTCGGGTAAAAGCCCTTCATCAGCCCTGACGAAGGACTTTTGCCCAAAGCGTAGATTTTCATGCTCCTCAAATGCTGCCAGACCTGCTGTGTTTTTCCAGCACCACTCTAATCTAAACACTAACAGGAACATGCTGTCCCTGAATTCTCATTATCTCACTTTTGAAAGTCTCTCACTTGCCAAACATCCCTTTTGTGTGAACGTTTAATGGTTCCTGTCGAATACTATTAAAATTGGCATTGCCCCTGTTTAGAATTTTAACTCATGGACCAGGCCTACCTTTTTCCATTACTATTTTAAAACTAAGAGAATTATAGTCACTGGCTCCAATTTGCTTCCCCACTGATTCTTCAGTCACTTGCCCTGTCCTATTTCGCAAGAGGAGGTTGAATTTTGCCCTTTCTCCAGTAGGGCCATCTACATAGTGATTGAGGAAGTTTATTCTACTTGTTTACTTCTGTACTCTCCTCTAATTTCTCTAATCTTCTCCAATTCCTCTACTTTTAGAAAAAGCTCCAACTCAGGTAGTATCTTGGTGAATCTCCTCTGTATCCTCTATAATGCAATCTCATCCTTCCTTAAGTGTGGTGACCAGAACTGAGTCCAACTGTAGCCTAACTATCCTGATATACACCTCCTTCATAATTCCCCCAGCTCTTATATTTACTGCCTCAACAAATAAAGTATTCACTATGCCTCTTAACCACTTTATCCACCTGTTAGCTGCTCTCAAAGATCTATGGACATGCACATCAAGTTCCCTCTGATCATCTGAACTTTGTATGGTCCTACCATTCATCAGAGTGGGCTATGTTAGACTTAGTTTTGACCAATGAGGTAGGATTAATTACTACCTTCTGTTGGACAAGCCTGAAGATAACAGGAACTGATAAGAGGCTTTACAAGGGCTGTCATGTGAATGGTATTACCCTGAGTCAGTCAGGTTTTCTGAGAGTTAAAACTGCAGGAAATCAGTAACTATTGTCTGTACCAGATTAGGCATACATTTGGACAAAATATTCAGGATCTTTCACATGCATGGATAAGTTCAAATAAGGTATGCACTTGGACTAAACATTCAGGTTGGTTTTGTGCACTGACAATTCCAAATAAGACATACACTTTGCACAGAGTCTTGTGAATAATGCGTCTGAAGAAATCCCTTTCTTCAGCAACACTTCAAAGATTCATGTTGTAAGAAGGGACCCTATATCAGAGCGCATGGTGAAGAGGTCAAGCAGAGTTTCAGCCTGGCCAGCTGCTAACTCCGAGCAATAACATTTGGGTTTAGTTACAGAAATCTGGGCAGTGAAAGTGTGTGTTATTTGCTTAAGTACTTAATAATTAATTGTATTTTACAGAGCTCTAAGTGTCTTCACTGTATATTCATCTACATATATACTGTTGCCTCTCAGAGACAGGCAACACTTTATAGGAAAGCACCCATAGGTAACAGCAACCATAACATGAGTTAATTGTACATAAAGCTTTGGGGAGAAAAATTTGGTTCCAAGACTTCAGTTTTGAGTTTAAACAAGAGCAATTATGAGGGCTTGAAAGCAGAACAGTGAAAGTGAACTAGCAATTTAGTTTAAGGGGTAGATCAATAGAATTACAAATATTTGAGGGAATATTCCAGAAATTTCTAGAATATGTATCGCAAAATAAATACATTCTAATAATCAATAAAAGTTCTAAGAGGCGAGCCCACCATCTGTGGGTTCTGTAACTAATGTGAAGATACTATGGCTTTAAGAGAAGTATTTTGTCCTGGTATTTTTAAATGAAGAGAGGTTGAGACAGAGGTGCTGAATGGTCTGTTGCAAGCTACAAAGTAGATACTTTGTGAGGCCTCAGGGTTTTTTTTGAAGTTGGAACAAAAGAAACAGCATGAAAAGCTGGAGTGGGGTTCCTACACTACCAGGGTTTTAGTTTAGCTTTCAGTAGTTGTTGGGGTTTGGAAGTTGGCTGTGGAAGCTGTCTCTGTCTCTCCTAGCTACAGCTAAAAAGCTTGGGTTCTCTCTCCCTGCTAGAATTGCATATGAGACCATCTATTTTACTAACTTTGCCTTTGCTTTTGCCAACAGCGTGTTTATGGGATGTTACTATATATATTGCTGTTTAATAGTTAATCTATTATTCTGGTAAGTTCTCGAATAGAGTTAAAGTTAATTCTTCTTTCTTTTGTTTGTATTTTAACTGGCAATTAGAATAGAGTGTGTTTTGCTTAAAGCCAAGTAGCATGACTGTGTTGCCAAATTTCCAACAAACACCATCTACAAGTTCGCTGATAATACCACTGTAGTAGGACAGATATCTAACAATTAAAGTCAAAATACAGAAGGGAGAAAGAGCACTTGGTGACATGATGCAATGACAACAACCTCTCTCTTAACCTTGGCAAAACTAAAGAACTGATCATTGACTTCAGAAAAAAAAACACACCCCGATCTGCATCACCAGAACTGAGGAGAGTGGTTATGTTCCTTGGAGTCATGATAACCGACAAGCTATCCTGGACTTGTCATGCAATGGTCAAGAAGGCACAACAACACTTCATATTTTATACATACATTAAAAACTAAAGGACACTAGGGAAAAAGTAGGACCACTCAAGGATAAAGGAGGGAACCTGTGCTTGGAGGCAGACAACGCGGGTAAGATCCTAAATGAGTACTTTGCATCGGTAGTCACCCAGGAGAAGGCTATGGAGGATAGTGAGATTAGCATGCTAATAATCTAAGGCACTTTGAGATCAAGAAAGAAATGTTGTTGGGTCTTTTGAAGAGCATTAAAATGGACAAGTCTCCAGGGCCCAATGGTATCTTCTTGAGAGAAACAAGAAACGAGATTGCTGGAGCCTTGACCAAGATCTTTGTATCCTCACTAGCCACTGGAGAGGTCCCGGAGGAATGGCAAAATAGCTAATGTTCCTCTGTTCAAGAAGAGATATAGGGATAATCTAGGAAACTATAGACCGGTGAGTCTCACATCAGTGGTTGGGAAGCTATTAGAGAGAATTACTAGGGATAGAACTTACATGCATTTGGAAATGTGTGGCCTAAAAGAAGCAGTCAGCATGGCTTTATGCAGGACAATTCAAGTTTCACTAACTTGATTGAAAGTTTTGAGGAGGTGACAAAGGTGAACAATGAGATTAGAGAAATGGATGCTATTTACATGGATTTTAGTAAGGCTTTCAACAAGGTTCATCATGATAGGCTCATCCAGAAGATTAAGATGCATGGGATCCACAGTGACTTCGACACTTGGATTCAGAATTGGTTTGCCCATAGAAGACAGGGGGTAATGGTGGAAGGATGATTTTCAAGCTGGAGGTCTATGACTATACTAGGACCTCTGCTGTTTGTTATTTATATAAATTACTTAGATGAAAATGTAGATGAATGGGTTAATAAGTTTGCAGATGACACAAAGATTAGCAGAGTTGTGGAACATGCAGAAGGTTGTCAAAGGATACAGCAGGATATAGATCAGTTGGAGAAATGGCAGATGAAGTTTAATCCAGAGAAGTGTGAGTGCTGCACTTTGGGTGGTCAAATATTAGGAAAAGTATACAGTTAATGGCAGGACCTTGAACAGCATTGATGTACGGAGGGATCTTGAGGTTCAAGTTCATTGCTGCATGAAGGTGGCCACAAAAGTAGGTAGGGTGATAAAGAAGGCATATGGCATGATTACTTTTATTGTTTGGGGAACTGACTACAAGAGTCAGGATGTCATGTTGCAGCTTTATGAGACTTTGGTTAGGCCACACAATAGTATTGCATTCAATTCTGGTTACCACATTACAGGAAGAATGTGGAAGCTTTGGAGAGGGTGCAGAAGAGGTTACAATGCTTAGAAGACATTTGGATAAGTACATTTGGAGGGATATGGGCCAAGAGCAGGCAGGTAGGACTAATATAGTTTGGGATTATGTTTGGCATAATCCCAAAATGGTTGGACTGAAGAGTTTTTTTTAGATTAGATTAGATTACTTACAGTGTGGAAACAGGCCCTTCAGCCCAACAAGTCCACACCGACTTGCCGAAGTGCACCCACCCAGACCCATTCCCCTACATTTACCCCTACACCTAACACTACGGGCAATTTAGCGTGGCCAATTCACCTGACCTGCACATTTTGGACTGTGGGAGGAAACCAGAGCACCCGGAGGAAACCCACGCAGACACGGGGAGAATGTGCAAACTCCACACAGTCAGGTCTCTGGCGCTGTGAGGCAGCAGTGCTAACCACTGTGCCACCGTGCCGCCCGTTGTTTCCGTGCTCAATGACTCTATGACTATGACTCTACTATGACAGCGATTGAAGAGCCCGGAAATGCAGCTTAGTTGTGTGTGTACTTGAGTGCACAGTCTCCTTGCTGCAGAATTACAATGAAAGCTGTCAGCGCAACCCAAGGCACAACATTGAAGTAAAGACATGTTCCATAAATGGATTGGCAATACAACACTTGTAGAAGCCAGGTGCATGTGTCTTGTGCCCATAGAGCATGTCCTGAGATGCTAACGCCCAATGTCCAACATGGAGGTTCATCAGATCAAGCAGTGAGCAGAAGTTGTTAGGTGTCCACACTGACTTCCATGTTGAGATTTCTCATATTCTGCCTTTTTTGATGCTTTTGATAAAATAGGAAGCTGACAATTAATGAGGCAAGTTGTGCCAATAATACAACTAAATATGCTATATTCCCCCTTAATTGGCAACTTGCTGCTGCCGAGCATGAAGCTTGTTATGTTACTCAGCAAAATGTGTCTGAAGTCAAAATTGGCCTCATTGGACTTCTTGTCCAATTCTGCCTTAAATCTTACCATAGCCCACATAGACTCCTATAAGAGTCCCCCCTATGTTTTTCATAGTCTAACCCTTATGAGTAATTATTCACTTAAATGCATATTTTGGGAGAATCCCAAGCACAGAGGAATTGACTGGTGGAATCTTCAATTTCCTGAGCAATTCCTAGAGAGCCTGTAATGATTCTGCTGGGTTCCATAAGCAACTTCCAATCTGTGGATATAACTAATGTCTGACTATGGGAAAATCCACATTTATTATGAAGATGTTTCCTCCCAAATTATTTCTAACTGTTAGTAGATTGTTCATGAGACAACATTCTATTGAGATTACAATTTTGTTTTTGTTCACTCATGGGATGTGGGTGTAGCTATTTCTGACAAAGGAAGATAATCTGAATATAAAAGCCTAAGGAGCTGGCAGTAGATCGGTGATGACAGTAATTGTTTTCCAAAAACTTATATTTGAACACATATTTTAATCCAATTATACCTTTTGATTAGACAGTCATTGTATAGGCTTTGCATTGATTCATTAGTCTATTTAACATAGTCGTCCATGCACTAGGAGTTCTTTAAAAATGCAAACACAGACACATGCTGAATGGTTTCCTTCTGTACTGCATGATTCTCAAGGGTCTTGTTGGTTTGCATCAAATTTGCCTGGCAATGGTCCACTACTGTTGGCTTAATTTCCTTTTTCAGTTGTCTTCCTTCTTCCACTGGAATTTTTTTAGCATTTACAAGACTGAACAGCAGCAATCTGGGGAGGTAGATGTCTTAAGTGAAATTGCAAAAATGGACTGAAGACTATCTGGCATTGGATTAGAGTGGTGCTGGAAAAGCACAGCAGTACAGGCAGCGTCCAAGGAGCAGGAAAATCAATGTTTCGGGCAAAAGCCCTTCATCAGGAATACCCTTCATCACGTATTCCTGATGAAGGGCTTTTGCCCGAAACATCAATTTTCCTGCTCCTCGGATGCTGCCTGAACTGCCATGCTTTTCCAGCACCACTCTAATCCAGAATCTGGTTTTCAGCATCTGCAGTCCTTGTTTTTACCTATCTGGCATTGTTCCAGTTACTGCTAGAGACCAACTATCACTCATTCCAATTTCATTGTGGATGTCTCAGAAATATTTGAGTTATAAAGTGAAGGAATACACCCCCTTACAGCCAGCAATGAGGGTAATACTAGCTTGTATTCCAAGGGGGAGGAAGGAGATTCTTGCTTCATTACAGCAAGTTGGCTTATTACTGTTACTAAGTTAGCCTGATGTATTCAGCTACATTTGCAAAGCCAGGCATGAAAGTGCTTTTTGAGGTTACATTTTAGAACATTTATCACAATTGTCCAGAAAAAAAAACTTCAGGAGATGATCCACAGAAACTCCAAAAAAATGGATGATATGGAGGACTCCTTGCATAATCCAATTATTGAGCTAGTGTTGACAGACTTTTGACCACTATTTGACATGCAGTTTTGTTCAATTGAAAAGTATTTTGTTTCTCATCTTTCACCTTCCTCACAAAACCTGACTATAAAGCTTCATAAGCAGATTTAGAACAGATCTAGCAGATCCAACAATTAATCATCAAAGATCTGCATTACAGCCATGTCCAGATAATTAAATATATAACTGAAGGACCTGCAGACAGTAACCAGCTTCTAAATGAACAAAAAAAGATGAGGGCCCAGACACAGTCTCCAGCAGCCAACTGAGTGGGAGAAATGAAGACCTGTTGAAGGTCATCAGCACCTAAATGAGTGGGACAGAGATAGTCACCAGTATCTAAAGGTTCATGACAGAGAGGGAGCATATGCCAGATAGAGATCAAAGAGCCAAGAAAAAAAAAATCCATGAATTACATCACAGGAAAGTCATAAGTTGTTAAGCAGCTGCTGTCAGGGACAACTCCAGTAATTTATAAAAGTGTACATTTCTAAATTAGGGCAAGGGGAAAAAAATTATAGGCACGGGAGAGAAACTGATTTATGAGTAATGGTGAAGAATTTCTACTTTCCACTAATTTCCAGTTTTCATTTAATAGTACAAGAATAAGGATAATGTAAGTTAAAGTCATTAAAGTTACAGAGTAAAGTAACTTAAAAGTATAACTTAAAATTTGGCAGCGCAGTTCAGCTAAGCAGGATGCTGTCCTGTGGCATACGGGCATCCGTGGTCATTTCTCATGACCTAGACGAGCCCATATGCAAGAAGTGTCACCAGTTGCACATTCTTGAACTTTGAATTTTGGGACTCAAGCAGCAGATAGAGGCACAACGATGCATCCCTGAGGCAGAAAACTACATGGATAGCACATTCAGAGAGTTTATCCTACTACAAGTTAGGGGCACAAAGTCAGAGAAGGGTAGCTGCTGTGCAGTTCAAAAGAAACAGGCAGGTAGTGCAGGAGTCTCCAGAGATCCTGCTCACTAACTGGTTTGATTCTAGATGAAGGTGATGGATCATTGAAAGAATGCAACAGGTCCATGGCACCATAGAAGTCCTGGATATATAGGTGAGGAGGAAGAGCAGAAGTAAAGTAGTGATATGGGATTCTTTAGTTAGGAGAACAGATAGATATTTCTGGAGTCTTCAACATGACTTCAGGATGGTTTGTTGCCTCCCTGGTGCCAGAATGTCACAGACTAGCTGCAAGACATTCTTCCTGTGGGAGGGTATTTAGACAGACATTATGAAGCACATTGGTTCAAGTGAATAGGAGGAAGTGGTGTGTGGTCCTGTAATCGACCAAGCATGGTCTCTAAAGTAGTAATCCATAAATTCTCCTAGTACCACATGTATGTGAGTAGAAGTAGAAAGATAAGCCAGATGAATGGTGGCCGTTGATGCAGGAGGGAGGGCTTTAGTTTTTTTTTATTTATTCACGAGATATGAGTGTCACTGTCTAGGCCAGCATGTATTGTCCATCCCTAGATGGTGAGCTACCTTCTTAATTTGTTACAGTTCATTTGCTGCATACATTTAGAGCAGGAGCTCCAGGATTTTGATCCAATAATACTGAAGGAAGGACAGTATTTTCCAAGTCAGGATGGTGTGCTGCTTGGAGGAGAACCTGTGAATACTAGTGTTCCAATGTATGTACTGACTTTGACCTTGTAGATGGTACCCACTGCTGCTACTGAACATCTACAACTGGTAGAGAGAGTAAATGTTTGTGGATGTGGTACAATCAAGCAGATATTTTGTCCTGGATGTTCGGGAACAGTCAAGTATATTATCTCTAAAGGGAAAGGTACCATAAACAAATCCAGAGTTCCCTGGATGACGAAGGGGATATAAATTAAGTTAAAGAAGAAAAGTAATGCATATAACAGGTGTAAATACAGTTGGAATTAAACTGAATGCAAAAAGTTGAGAATGCAGGTTAAAAAGCAAATACAAGAAGAAAGAGGATTGTGAAAACATACTGGCAGTTAACATGAAAGGAAATCCCAATGTCTGCTGTAAGCACATTAATAGTAAAAGTTCAGTAAAAGGAGGAGTAAATCTGATTAGGGACTAAAAAAGGGATTTATACTTAGAGACAACATGCATGGCTGAAGTGTTAAATGAATACAATGTCTCATCATTTAATTACAATGCAGGTTCTTCTCAAGCCATAGTAACAGAGGAGAAAACTCAGTCACTAGGAGGGATTAAAATTGATAAGGGGGAGATATTCGATAAGATATGGGTGAGATATTGGATAACTGTATGTAAAGTTGATAAGGCACCAGAAAGAGATGAAAGGCATCCAAGAAATTGAAGGAAGAAAGTGGAAATGAGAAACTTGAATGGTCTTTCAATTTTCCCTGGATTCAGGGATAGTGCTGCAGAATTGTAAAGTTACAAACATTATGCCCTTGATCAAAAAAAGATTTTTAAGATCAGCCAAGTGATCATAGACAAGTCAGTTTAAGTTTGGTGGTGAAGAAGCTTCTAGAAACAAGTATTCTAGATAATTAATAGTCACATGGGAATATATAGCTTGATGTAGAAATATCATGGATTTGTGAAGGAAAATATCATGTTTTACTAACATGCTTGAGTTTTTTGAAAAGTTAACAGAGAGGATCGATTAGGGGAAGGCTATTGATTTGGCATACATTGACTTTCAGAAGTGCTACACAGCAGACAAAGGGACAGTAGCAACATAGGTCCAAAACTGGCTGAGCGATAGGAAAGAAAGAGTAATAGCTAGTGAGTATTTTTTGAGCTGGAGGGAGTAAGTTGTAGTGAGATCCCTAGGGATCAGTAATGACATCCTTGCTTTTCTTGACACAAATTAGAGATCTAGATCTTGGTGTGCAAAGAAAAAATAATTTATAAGTTTGCAAATCCTGGGAGAGTTTTAAACAATGAGGATGATGGTGCAGTAGATGGATAGATGACAGATGAAGTTCAATGTAGAGAAGTGTGAGCTGAAAAAAGAACTTGGAGAGATAGTACAAAATAAAGGATACTATCCTAAAGGGGGTGCAGAAACTGAGACACCTGGATACATATTTATATGTACATGTGCATAGTCATTAAAACTGTCAGAACAGGCAGAGAAAGCTGTTAATACAGTATACAGAATCCAAGACTTCATTATTCTGTCATAGATTACAAAATCAAGGAAGTTATGATGCACATATTTAAGACACTGGTTTAATTCAACTGAAATATTGTGTACAGGTCCAGGTGCCACATTACAGGAAGGATATGAATGCATTGGAGTGCAGAACAGGTTTCCAAGAATGGAGTAGATATGGGGATAGATTGGAGAAGTTGGGCCTGTTTTCCTTTTAGATGAGAAGGCTAAAAGGAGATTTGCTAAAAGAGTTCAAAATCATGACATGTCTTGACAAAACAGATAGGGAGAAACTATTCCCATTCATAAATTAATCAAGAACCAGAGGCCACTGTTTTAAAGTGCTTTGTAAAAGATTCAAATTAGAGTTTAAAAAAAAGTACTTTTACACACAGCACATATGGAAGCACTCCATGATGTAGGCATTGATGGTGATCTTTCAGGAGTCACTGGAGTCAGGAAGGGTCCCAGAGGACTGGAAAATGACTAATGAAACTTTCCTGTTTGTGAAGGGACGGAGGCAGAAGATGGGAAATTATAGGCCGGTTAACCTGACTTCAGTCATTGGTTAAGATTTTAGAGTCCAATATTAAGGATGAGATTGCAGAGTACTTGGAAGTGTATTGTAAAATAGGGCTGAGTCAGAATAGCTTTATCATATGGAGGTCATGAATAACAAATCAGTTAGAATTCGTTGAGGAAGTACCAAGCATAGACATTAGACAGCTAGTGGTTGTGATCTATTTGGATTTCCAGAAGGCCTTTGACAAGGTGTTGCATAGGAGTGCTATGTATAAAAATCTGCTAAATATGATAAAAGTGGCAAGGTACAGGCATGGATAGAACATTCACTCACTGGCAGAAGACAGAGTGTAGGGATGAAGAAGGTCTTGTTCAGGATGGCAGCTGGTAACTAGTGGAGTTCTGCAGGAGTCAGTGTTGGGACTATGCTATTCACATTATATGTTAACCATCTGGACAAAGGAACTGAGGGCATTGTTGCTCAGTTTGTAGATGATACATACATATCTAGAGGTAGAGTTAGTATTGAGGAAGCAGGGAGGCTGCAGAGGAACTTGTGCAGGCTAGGAGAGGGGAGAGTGGATGAAGAAGTGACAGATGGTTTACAATGTGGGAAGGTGTAAGGTTATGCACTTTGGTAGGCAGGATAGAGGCGTAGCTCTTTTCCTAAATAGAGAAAGGCTTTGGAAATCTGAAGCAGAAAGGAGTCCTAGTTCAGGATTCTCTGAAGGTTAACATACAAGGTACAGTTGGAGTTATGAAGG
The DNA here is from genome assembly GCF_037043375.1 of Chiloscyllium plagiosum. Lineage (NCBI taxonomy): Eukaryota > Metazoa > Chordata > Chondrichthyes > Orectolobiformes > Hemiscylliidae > Chiloscyllium > Chiloscyllium plagiosum. The sequence continues at coordinate 148,395,829 of NW_028270140.1, forward strand.
CAACTAAAGTGTTAGTATTCATTTCAAGAGAGCTAGAATACAAGACCAGGGGCGTACTGCTGAGGCTGTATAAGACTGTGGTCAGACTTTATTTGGAATATTGTGAGCTGTTTTGCACCTCATATCTAAGGAAGGATGCCCTGGCCTTGGAAGTGTCTGGGGAGGGTTACAAGAATGATCCCAGGGATGAAGGACTTGGCATAAGTGGAGCAGTTGAGGACACTGTTTGTACTCAATGGAGTTTAGAAGAGTGAAGGGAGATCTGTTTGAAACTTACAGTTACAGAGAGGTCTGGATTGAGTGAATGTAGTTAAGATATTTACACTATTTGGAGAGTCTCAGACCTTAGGGCAGGCAGACCCTCAGAGCGAAGAATTGAGATGAGGAGGAATTCAACCAAAGGGTGGAAAATTGTGGGACTCCTTGCCATAGAAGGCTGTTGAGGCCAAGCTATTGAGTGTATTTAAGAGACAGGTATGTTCTTGATAAGTAAGGGGATCAGAGGTTATGGGGAGAATGTAGAAGAATGGAGTTGAGAACTTCCCACCGACATATCATAATCACCTCCTACCTTCACCCACCTATTGCCATCCCAAATACCTTTTCCCAGCCCCAACGCCCATCCCCCCATTTATTTCTCAGTTTCCTTCCCCCTCCCCAGTCCTGTTGAAAAGTTATAACCCGAAATGTTGACTCTCTTGCTCCTCAGATGCTGCCTGACCTACTGTGCTTTTTCCAGTGCCACACTTTATCGTCTCTGACTTTTCCAACATCTGCAGTTCTCACTATCTCCTCCTTGAGAAATATATCAGCCACTATCAAATACTGCAGCAGACTTAATGGGCTGAATAGCCTAATTCTGCTCCTAAATCTTATGGTCTTAACGTTCTGAGCCTAGTATGATTCTTCTTCAGAACAGGGGCCTATCATGGAAACATAGGTCAATACTATTATTGACCATAGTAGCTCAGCCACTAAGGACAATTGTCAAGATTAGTGTGGTGCTGGAAAAGCACAGCAGGTCAGGCAGTATCCAAGGAGCAGAAAATTGATTTACCTGCTCCTTGGATGCTGCCTGACTTATTTTCCTGCTCCTCGGATACTGCCTGACCGATTTTCTTGCTCCTCAGATGCTGCCTGACATGCTGTGCTTTTCCAACACCATTCTAATCTTGACTGATCTCCAGCATCTGCAGTCCTCACTTTCGCCTCACTAAGGACAATTGTTTACTTAAGTGTCTTGGGATCACTGCCAATATCATCATAACTTACGGTTAGTTTCAGTCTGCTACCGTGTACCATTGGGTATTCTTTCCACAGTTAAATAAAAATAACAAATACATTTAATTGGTAAGCAGTCGTCTGGAAATTTTTTTTCTGCTTTTTAAAACCTGAGAAAATGTAAGGATAATGTTGAGGGATTAATTATTAAAACATGAGCCTGCTAACTTATCTGCAGAAAATTTAAGTGTTTTTATTTTTCATTCCAATGCAATTGGTCAGATTATCGAAACTGCTGTATAACTATGAACCCCAAACTAAACTACTGAGGGAAACCTTGATTAAGGTAGTAACAGATTTGCCAAACCTTTTCTGAGGTGAACCAAAGCTATCTTCTTTGTAAGTAGCTATAGTGAAGCAATCTATTGACACTTTGATATATCTCATTGGAGAAAGTGAGGACTGCAGATACTGGAGATCAGAGCTGAAAAATGTGTTGCTAGAAAAGCGCAGCAGGTCAGGCAGCATCCAAGGAGCAGGAGAATCGACGTTTCGGGCATTCCTGAAGAAGGGCTTATGCCCGAAACGTCGATTCTCCTGCTCCTTGGATGCTGCCTGACCTGCTGCGCTTTTCCAGCAACACACTTTTCAGCTCTATATCTCATTGCACAGTTCTAATTTGAGCAAAAAACTCAATGCTATTTTTCTAAAGATATAATCAGAAGTTGATAGCACACTAATATCTATTGCAAATGCATTCTACCACGTTTATTTTAATGGCTTTAGAAACATTAAGCATGAAAAGTTTAGCAGGAGAATATTGGGCATTTCTTGTGTAATCTGGAATATGTTAAAGACGTGAATAACCTAGTTGTAGGTCTCCAGACCTACAAAACATAAAACCCACCCATTTCCTTTTGTGTTGTAACTGCAGATGTGGAATTTGACCCAAGTGCTAAAGAAGCATTGTAACTAAGCCAGCCTGTCACTGGTTAACCAATTCCTATGTATATAATCTTTCAATAAGCTTGCCAGTGTTGAATATGTAAACATTATAAAAACACCATGGTGTCTCTGTTTTTCCTCAAGCAATGAAAATCCTGATTTGGAAAGTAGGCATAGCCATAAGTTGAATATGCAACATTACAGTTTCCTGCTCAGTAACTATCACAATATTGGACTGAATCTTACTTTATTTGGCTAAGTTCAAATTGTGTCAAGTTTTATGAAAGCTTTATAGCCATGAGACCTAACAGGTTTTCTTTCTTTCTCACCAAACTCACCTTATTAACTAACTACTCCACTGATAAGGCATCCTTCTCATCCAGTTCTAGACCATAAGACAAAGGAGTGGAAGAATGGCCATTCAGCCCATTGAGTCCACTCCACTATTCAATCATGACTGATGGGCATTTCAATGCCACTTACCCGCACTCTCCCATATCCCTTAATTCCTTGCAAAATTAAGAATTGATCAATTTCTACCTTGAAGACATTTAACATCCCGGCCTCCACTGCACTCCGTGGCAATGAATTCCACAGGCCCACCACTCTCTGGCTGAAGAAATGTCTCCTCATTTCCGTTTTAAATTGACCCCCTCTAATTCTAGTCCTAGTATCCCCACCTGACGGAAACAAATTCCCAGCGTCCATCCTTTCTAAGCCATTCATTATCTTGTAAGTTTCTATTAGATCTCCCCTCAACCTTCTAAACTCTAATGAATACAATCCCAGGATCCTCAGCCAATCATCTATGTTAGGCCTACCATTCCAGGATTATCTGTGTGAATCTCTGCTGGACACGCTTTAGTGCCAGTATGTCTTTCTGGGGTGTGGGGCTCAAAACTGGACACAGTATTCGAAATGAGGCCTAACTAGAGAGTTATAAAGTCTCAGTAGCACATTGCTGCTTTTACATTCCAACCCTCTTGAGATAAATGACAACATTACATTTACTTTCTTAATCATGGACTCAACCTGCAAGTCGACCTTTAGAGAATCCTGGTCTAGCGCTCCCCGATCCCTTTGTTCTTTGGCTTTAGGAATTTTCTCATCGTTTAGAAAATAGTCCGTCCCTGTATTCTTTTTTCTGAAGTGTAAGACTTTGCATATGCTCACATTGAATTTCATCAGCCATTTCTTGGACCACTCTCCTAAACTGTCTAAATCTTTCTGCAATTCTAGCTCCATATTACCATATGCTGTTCCCAGAACAATTCATCTGGGATATCACAGAATGTCCTGGCATCCTTGGTGCTAGTGCCATCTTTTAAAGGTCGTTGTGTACCCAGACAAGTATAGTCAGTCCGGTGGTGCCTTGTACAGTTCCTGGGATTTGACCAGATAAGGGGAAAGTGGTACCTTGTTTTCCCATCTCAACTACCTTTCCAGGCAATGTATTCCAGATTCCACCCTTTGGGTGAAAACGTTTTTCCTTAAATTCCCTTGAATCCTCCTGTTGTTCACCTTAAAATTATGCTCCATCGTTGTTGACCCTTCAACTAAGGGAAACAGCTCCTCTATATCCACCCTATTCATGGCCCTCTTATACACCTCAATCAGGTCCCCCCCAATCTTCTTTTCTTTAAAAAGAACAATTAAGTTTATTCACCCTTTATAACTGCTCCATCCCAGGCAACATCTTGATGAATCTCCTCTGCATCCCTTCCTATGGGGCAGCGACCAAAATTGCACACACAGTACTCCAGCTGTGGCCTATTTGAAATACAGCTCCAACATTACTTCCCCACTCTTATAATCTATGCTTCTATTGATAAATGCAAATGTCCTCTATGCCTTCATAACTACCTTATTAACCTGTTCTGCCATCTATGACAAGCACCCAAGATCCCTCTGTTCTTCCAAGCTTCTTAATATTCTGCTGTTTATTGAGTACTCCTTTGTTTTGTTATTTCTCAAGTACATCACCTCACAATTATCAGGGTTAAATTACATCTGCCACTGATTTTCCAATCTGATCAATCTACCTACATCCTTCTGTAATCTAAGACGTTCAGTTAAATCCCTGGTGGCATCCATCAGTCAAGGGTCCTAGCACAGTAAATCAAAGACAGTCTCTGATATCAGTCCAGGGGATTGGCTGTGGTTAAACATCCACTTGGGGAGATCTTGGTCAGGTGGTCTGTCATGGAAGTGTGTTATGATCAGTCTTGCGGCTCCATAGTGTAAAATACAGGAATGAAGGACTAATGAGGTTCAGGAAATGTACAGCCATCAGTTAGGAGTCTGGGCATTTCTTGTCTATTCAGTTAGGTCTATAGGGTGGAACTCAGTCAGTCCACCAGGTCCATCCCCAGAAAATAAGGGAAAAGAGTTTTTGTGGGATGAGGTGGTAGAGGTGACCTTTGGTATGGGAATTAGTCATCAAGGTGGTTTGGGGGGGGGGAGGGAGCAGGGAGGATGGATAACAATTTTGAGGGGGATACAACAGTATCTGAAAGGTGAGGGGAATACAATAGAGCATGGCTCAGAAGAGTGTATGCAGGAGGGAGATTTGTCCACGGGTAGGAACAACCTCGGTTCAAATAAAAGTGTAGTGAATGACCACACTTGGCATAGTCACTTCACATTCTAGAGGCTGGGGAGGAAAGGTAGGCAGGTACATGTAGATGGCTTACATGGTTACCTGTGGACGTGTGAGGTCTATGGGGTTTACGGGAAGGGCTACAGGAAAGGAATTTGGATGTTAAGGGACTCATCAACATATTGACTGAGAGGTTGGAAGCCGCTTACAAAAGAGTTCACTGTTGCCTTCCACTGTGCTGGAAACCAAAAGTGCTGAATGGTGAAGAAAATGGCTGCATGCACATTCAGAGTGGGCAGGGTAAATAATTCAACTTGTGAGGGAAGGTGCTGTAGGACTCACTGATAATAGGGCCTTTAAGTGGAAAGAATATTGCACACATACCTGTGTATTTATAGGTGACACAGACCTGCATTGTCCCTAATGCCTGGGTATCCCAATGCATTGTCCCTTGCTTTGTGTGGTATCTTACAGCTGAACAGTTAATTAGCAGGTAGTCTTGGACACAAGGGCCACAAAAGAGTAGTACGAGGAAGGCCAAAGGTGTCAGCATGACCTAATGTTATGTATAGACATTGTTCCTCTTTCTTCCAGATAATGCAGCAGACACTCATATAGACATCTATCCTTGGAACTTCATCTATGGCCATGAAGTGATGCTTGATGATATGACCAAGTTATTTTGGACTGAATGGAGAGACTAACAGCCATTAAGTGGACTTCACCAGTTTCCTCATTTCCCCTCCCCCCACCTTACCCCAGTTCCAACCTTCCAGCTCAGCTCCTACCTGCCAATCTTCCTTCCCACCTATCCACTCCACCCTCCTCTCTGACCTATCATCTTCATCCCCACCTCCATCCACCTACTGTACTCTTGGTTACTTTCTTCCCAGCCCCACCCCCTCCCATTTATCTCTCCACCCTGGAGGCTCCCTGCTTTAATTCCTAATGAAGGGCTTTTGCTCCTCAGATGCTGCCTGTGCTGTGCTTTTCCAGAACCACTCTAATCATTATGTAAAGTCAAAGCAGTGAAATTTCTGGGCAGTGAGGGCCATTGTCTCCCACATACCTGTCTGCAGCAGCTGTTCTTCCCTATGTATGTAGCTAAGGTTCCTGAGAGCTGACAGCACAGGGTCCTCTCAGTGTCGGGCTGAGCAGGTCTGGTCTCCAGCAGTTCTCCGTGTTGTAATGGTCTGTGGTGTTCCTTCCTCAGCCAACTGTGAAGCTTTCATAGTGTGTCGCTCACCAGATTATAGTTGCACACATTCTACGCCTAACATTTCCACTAATGTGTGGGTATCTGGACTAGTGAGGAGTGCAAGGGGCAGGCTTGCTGATGCTTCCTCTGCAGGGGAAGATACAAAGAGAAGTGTATCTTCCCCTAGAAGTGCCAGGAAATGGATTTTGGAGAAGCTAGACATTTCTCAATGGAAGTGGTGAAGATGTTGCTGCATCTGCAAGATACACGTGAAAGTGGTTAGAATAAGCATGCAATGAATACAACTGACAGTAAGGTTAATGTGAGAGTTGTATGAAGTAAATAGGTACTTACTCAGATGATTAGACGTGAATAATTCTGCATCCGATAGGAGCAGTCCTGGTCTTTTCATGCTAATGACAGGATTCTGGCCTCGTAGGGGCTAAGGAATCTAATGTAGGTCTTCTCTCCAACCATGCAGGCACATTCTGCCCTCTTTGGCTATTTTCTCCTGTAATTAGAGAAAGGGAGGAATTGAATGAGGTAAAGGTGAATGGCATGGCTGTTAGTTCTGGAGAAGTTGGTTGAAAGCTGGTGAGGTGTTCTGAGGGAGTATGGCGACAACACAGAGGCCATGCAGGGCCAGTGGTGTGTGGGAGTTGTCAGTGTCAGGGCATATGCCTATGTGGGAGGTGCTTGTATATTAGCAAAGATAGACTGAATGTGAGGTAGCAGACAGAAGAGTGTGGTAATGACCTTGGAGCAGTGTAGAAAGTCACTGACTTTCTTACAGCACTGTTGGCTGGTTCTCCTGACCATGGTACGGCATTGACCTCAGATCATGCAGCCAGGAACTGGTGGTATAGTCTCCTTGGCTTGTATTTTGCACCACCCCTTTGACAAGGACCTCCAAGTGTTATAACATGGGGTAAACCCCCTCTGCTAATTTAAACCAGCAACACAGAAAAGATTTCTCCTGTGCAGTAATCTGTGAAAATTCAAGAGGAAAAGAACAATCACAAAAATCACTATTTAAAGTAAAAATTAACAATTTTATTTTTTAAAGTCTAACAAAGAATAATTAACTAACAACTATTTGCAACTCATTTATCTAAACCTATATTTTACTTTCCCCTCTACAATACTGGTCTGGTAAAATCCCCAATTAAGATTTACAGAGAAATTTCAAAACCAGCCAGCTGTTGAATATTCTCTTTGTATCTTCCCCTGTAGATTTGCTCTCCAGGTAAGTGTTGATGTTTTTTTCTGTGCAAACTCCTTCTCCAGACAGGTATCTCTCAGGGAGTTCTTACTAGCCACCTACATTTGTTGGTCTTTTGGTAGTTCTCTTTGCCACTCTGACTAACTGGATTAACATAAATCTCATCTAAACTTTATCACTTAATTCTATGATAAAGTTTAGATGAGATTTATGTTAATCCAATGTTGTGTGAGTATAGGAAGAAATTAAGCTGACCTTAGATTAAAGTCATCTGTATGTTATGGTGATAAATTTATTTTGATGGTTCATTTTTTCTTAAGGAGGAGGTGTTATGAAGTGTAAGGGGTACTGTACCTTTAAGAGAGTTGAAAGCTGGCAAGGCCTTGGAGAGGCACAGAGAATCCAGAACAAGGTAACAATGTAACGTTTGGTCAGAACAGCTAGCACTGGCTGAGAGACACAAACAAATTCAAATTCAGCCAATCGGTTTAAATTATGACCTAAGATACCAAACTCGAATCAAGTTTGAATTTGGTATTTTGACAATACTAAAACCAATGAAATGATCTGATGTTTTGGGGTATAGTCTCATATTCTTGTCTTTAAAGAATTCTAAGAATGTAAAAAGATTGTGATCCGTGTACACAATCATCTCCGACACGTTGTTCATGACATACACATTAAAATGTTGTAAGACCAGTACCAAACTCAATAGTTCTTTTTTCAATCACGGAGTATTTCCTCTGCTGGATATTGAGTTTCTCCGAAAAGTAACCAACTGGCAGTTCAATCCCATCCTTATCTTCCTGTAGCAGTACTGCTCCAACTCCTATGTCACTGGTACTGATGGTGACATTGAAAGGCTTTGAAAAGTTTAGTGTAGCTAAAACTGGTTTGGCGGTTAATATTGCTTTCAAATGATGGAATGCATCCTGGCATTGTTCTGTCTACCAAAATTTGTGTTTTTCTTCAGCAAATCCGTTATCGGTGCCACTACACTGCTGAAGTTTGGAACAAACCTCCGTGGAATCCGCTGAGTCCTAAGAATCGAAGCACCTCTTTCTTTGAGGTTGTTCATGGAAATTCCTCGATGGCTTTTGTCTTTGCGTTCCGTGGGGTCAACCTTCCATGACCAATGTTATGTCCCAAGAACATCACCTCTGCTTTCACAAATTCAGTTTTGTTTAAGATTATTAGCAGTATTGCTTCTTGTAGTCGTTCAAAGAGGTCTTCCAACTGTACCATGTGATCTTTCCAGGACTTACTAAAGATCACTACATCGTCCAAATAGACTGCACAATTTGTTAACCCAGGCACAGCTCTGTTCATGAGTCTTTAGAATGTGGCGGGTGCGTTCTTCATTCCAAAGTGCATCACTTTAAATTGATATAGCCCACAAATTGATATAGGTCACAAACACAGAAATTTCTCTCTCCTTCTCTGATAAAGGTACCTGCCAATAATCACGCAGTAAGTCCAACTTGGTGATGTAACTGGGTGGTCCAACTTTCTCAATACAGTCCTCCAATCTCAGAATTGGATATGAATCTGATTTTGTAATGGATAGTCCGATAATCCACATAAAATCGTTGAGTTTCTGGTTTGGAAACTAAGACGATTAGTGAACATAACTCGGACTGGCTTGATTAGATGATATCCTTGTTGAGCCTGGCCTCCATCACCTTCTGGACCTGTCTGGCTTCGAAAGGATTAAGTAGATAGGGGTCTTGTTTCATTGGAGCAGTATTCCCTACGTCTACTTCATGTACAATAGCATTAGTCCTCCCCATCTGATTCTTATAGATATCCTTATCCTGCAGTAACAAATCTTCCAATTGTGTTCTATGCTCCTGAGACAGATAGTTTACTAACCTACCCCACTCCTCAAGGACTTCTTCATTTTTTAATCAATTTTGAGATACATCAAAATCCACATCATCTGGATTTGATTCCTCACTCTGGGGGGAAGTAACTAGTATCTGTCTCTCAATAATAGGGTTTCAACATGTTCACATGACATACCCAATACCTTTTTTTAACTATCTGACATTCTTACTAGATAGTTCACCTGACTCAACTTTTTCTCAATTTGAGAGGGACCACAAATCTGGCTTTGAAGGGATCTCCTATCACTGATAACACGTCATTCCCTTGGGAAAACATTACAGTCTCTGAGTTTTTATCTGCTACCTGGTCATTCAATACTATACCCTCTTTAGGTGCTAACTCACCTGCCGATTTAATCTCTCCCTCATCTCCGATACATAATCTAAGTGTGAGATCTCCGACTTTGGTCCTATCAATTTTTCTTTAATTAATTTCAAAGGGCTTCTCACTTCATGCCCGAATATTAACCCGAAGGGAGTGAACTGAGTAGATTCATTTGGGGCATCTCTAATGGCAAACAATACAAATGGGATACTTTTATCCCAATCATTCTGGTAATCCTGACAGTATGCTCTGAACATGGTCTTCAAGGTCTGACACCACCTTTCTAAAACTCCCTGGGAGTCAGGATGATGCACACTGGATTTAAAGTGCTGTATGCCTGAGCTGTCTATAACCTCCTTAAGCAGCCTAGCAGTAAAATTTGACCCTTGGTTTCTCTGGATAGCCCATACCGTTTGAAGAAAGCTACTAGCTCCTCTACCACCCTTTTTGCCTTGATTCTCCATAATGGAATTGCCTCCAGGAATCTCGTAGACACATTCATTATGGTCAACAGGTACTGGTTCCCATTTTTAGTTCTTAGGAGGGGACCTACACAATCAATTATAACCTGCGTGAAAAGTTCTTCAAATGCAGGAATTGGCAACAAAGGTACTTGTTTTATTATCACCTGCGGCTTACCTACCATTTGGCATGTATGACTCTTATGGCAAAGTTCACCACATCCTGGTGCATTCAATGGCCAATAAAAATGTTTTTGTACTTTAGCCTGAGGCTTTCATACCTCTAGGTGACCTCCTACAGGTAGTTCATATGCTACCTGTAACACTTCCTGTCTGTGTGCTACCGGCAACACAATCTGGTGCACTTTGGTCCATTTCTCCTCTGCACTAACCTGCTGTGGTCTCCATTTCGGCCTTAGGATTCGATCTTTCAGATAATAACCCTCAAATATATTGTCTGCCTCCTTTTCAGAGTACTCATCCACATATATAGCTTTTATCGTCTTGTCTTGCTGTTGCAAGTCCCTTAGGCTTTCAGGACTAAACACGTCTGTCTGACCCTCTGCCAGTTCAGATTTTTCCTGCACCATTACCTCAAACTGGGTGCCTGCTAACTGAATCTCAACTCCTTCATCTTTCTTTTTAGTTTTTGCTTTGTGCTGTGATTTATAGTAGGACTGGGTTACTGCACAGTCTGAGAAAATACCAGGATATTTCTGTTTTAACTCCTCAGTTTCTTGGTCTTCCTTGGGCTTCTCCACAACAAGGGGTGTCACTCCCACCTTGAATCCTGCTAAATCATTCCCCCGGAACTGACTCTTTGTCAATCAGTCCCACTGTAACTTCCCCAGTCTTGAGTTGGCACTCCAACCTGATCTTACACAAGGGAACACTAAATTTCTGTCCGTCTATCCCACAAATTACCACATTCTCCGGTAACAGATCATCTCTTACTATCAGCGGCTGGTTAGATCCTATATCTCTCAAAATTATAACTTCTTGTCCTTCTCCCCCTGTTCTTTCTGAGTAAACTTTACCCACGAAGGTGAATTCTTTGTAGAGATCAGGTACTAACTCCATACCCAGCCCCTTCCTAGGCTGTGCACTCTACTGCAGCTCTTCGGCTCTTCTGGAGTCTCCTTTACTACTTTCACTAATGCCACTGGATTAGCTTCTTTTCCCACAGTGTCTTTCTTTAACAACCAGCACTGTAACTTTACGTGTCCCACTTTCTGGCAGTGAAAATGCCTTTTCCTAGTGCCCTTCTGTGTCCCACTCCATTACAGTGACAACACTGAAGGCCTTTCACCTCCCTTCCACCATTAGATTAGATTAGATTAGATTAGATTACTTACAGTGTGGAAACAGGCCCTTCGGCCGAACAAGTCCACACCGCCCCGCCGAAGCGCAACCCACCCTTGCCCCTACATTTACCCCTTACCTAACACTACGGGCAATTTAGCATGGCCAATTCATCTGAGCTGCACATCTTTGGACTGTGGGAGGAAACCGGAGCACTCGGAGGAAACCCATGCAGACACGGGGAGAACATGCAAACTCCACACAGTCAGTCACCTGAGGCGGGAATTGAACCCGGGTCTCTGACGCTGTGAGGCAGCAGTGCTAACCACTGAGCCACCGTGCCGCCCACCATCTTGGGCATCTTTTTTTAACCTGTGGTAAGTCATACCAGTGTTCCCTACTCTTTCTTTCATAGTGTAGGATTTCCGCTTCTCCCAACTACTATCCCTCACAGAACAAAATTGTGGCCGGAAGCTTGTCTTATGAACTAACATGTATTCATCTGCTACTTCTGCTGTCCTTCTCACTTCCTAAACCTTTCTGTTCCTCCACAAGAATTCTTACCATCTCTGGAAGTGAATTTTTAAACTCCTCCAGCAGAATAATCTCTCTTAAAGCCTCAAAGGTCCTATCTATTTTTAAAGCTCGTACTCATCCTTCAAAATGACAATGTTTATTCTTTCGAACTCAACATAAGTCTGACCTGGTTCCTTCTTTATGTTTCTGAACCACTGTCTATATGCTTCTGGTACCAATTCATAAGCACTTAAAACAGCCTGTTTAACCTCTTCATAATCTTTTGTCATATTGCACTTGCCTGTTTCTTTTGATACACTTAAGTGCTCAAGTAATTCCCTTACAATTTCAGCTTTACTTTTGTTCTTGGTTAAACCCAAATCCAACATCTTTGCTATTTCTAAAAGTATGGCTTTTTTCTTTCCTTCTAAATTTTCTTAGCAAATTTGAGAATCATCTTCAAATCACAGAACCTCTTTAGCAATTTTAAGAGCCATTCTTTCACTTTTAATTTAATCAACCACGAATCACTGAAAGTAAACAAATTGCCTCACCTCCATTTTATTTCAAGATCTAGGACACTAACCTGCAAATGTTTAAATCTACTGGGCTTTCTCGTAGCCCACATCTATTCAAATCTGTCTAAAACTATTCCGATCTCGGATGAAAGCCCCAAACTGTTACGATATGGGGTAAACTCCTCTGCTAATTTAAACCTGTAACACAGAAACAATTTACCCCATATTGTAATCTGTGAAGATTCAAGAGGAAAGAACTATCCCAAAAGTCACTATTTAAAGCAAAAATTAACAATTTTAATTTTTAAAGTCTGACAGAGAATAATTAACTAACAAGTATTTACAACTCATTTATTTAAACTATCTTTTACTTACCCCTCTACAATACTGGTCCGATAATACCCCTGATTAAGATTTACAGAAAAATTCAAATTTCAAAACCAGCCAGCTGTCGAACCTTCTCTTTGTATCTGCCTCTGTATATTTACTCTCCAGGTCGGTATCGATGTCTTTTTCTGTGCAAACTCCTTCTCCAGACAGGTACCTCTCAGAGAGTTCTTACTAGCAACCTACATCTGTTAGTCTTTTGGCAGTTCTCTTTGCCACTCTTTGCCACTCTGACTAACTGTTCAAAGCGTCTGATACTTATACCCCAAAACATTGGATCGTTTCATTTGTTTTAATATTGTCAAAATGCCAAATTCAAACTTGATTGGAGTTTGGTATCTTGGGGCATAATTTAAACTGATTTGCCAAATTTGAATTTTTTTTATATCTCAAAGCAACCAAACCAGTGTTAGCTGTTCTGACCAAGCATTACATTGTTATCTTGTTCTCTGTGCCTCTCCAAGTCCTTGCTAGCTTTCAACTCTCTTAAAGGTACAGTACCCCTTACACCTTCATAACACATGCCTTTGACAAGAATTGCAGTGCTATCTTCCCCTTTCCTGATATCTTTCAGAGACGTGCAGGAAGGGTAGCTTTAGAAAGCTAGTGCTCATTCAGGTGCACAGTAACATTTTAAAGATAGCTTGGGTGCAAGGGTTGCTGGTCTTTTGGTGGATATCCCCTGAGTGGTGAGTTGATCTGAGGACAGCGCATGACAGATGGTTGTGGTGGATACCATAACAGTGATGTAGGTTGTTTATACAGCAAGTTTGGTAAGTTATGGCTTGAGAACTCACTAAGCTTCACAACGAGAAACCCTCTAAATAACTCAATGCAACTCAGGCTTAGCCAAACATTTTAAGTTATAACCATGTTTTCTGTTCTCAAACTCTGGATTACTCTGGCTGCTCTGCATAAACACATTTGTAACAAACTGCAGCTGGACTAATCTACTGACATCAGAAAACCTTAACTGCCTTAACTCAAAACTTCTAGTGCTACTCTGACTCAATAATGTATTGACCTCTCTATTTCAACATTGCTATGCACAACTAAATAATGTGCATCATTTCATTGTTCTGTATTGCAAACCTCACCGGAGATTTTGGCTATATAACAGTGTCCAACTTCCAGCCCAGTTTCTAATCCAGAAAGAAAAACTATATATTCCCTTATGTTTAATTGATGGGGAAAAGTAAAAATAGAGATTAATGTCTGAAAAATCCATATTGCAGGAATTGATCAATATATGCAACATTCTTCTGTGAAGAGTACTTGAATCATTTAAGAGACAGTGAAGTGCTGTGATGGGGGGAAATACAGGGCTTTAATGTATATTAAGATGTGCCAAAATGCTTTCCTAATCCAATTCTATTTAATTATCTATGCAATCCTAGTAGAAATATGTTTCTACTAGTGGTCAAATCTATGCAGTTATTACGAAAAAACAGTTTTGATAAACACAGTTCACACTTAGGACATTTTGTTCTTCTTGAAGTATTGTATGAAGGTTGTAGAGTGTAGAACCCCAACTTACAATGGATTGAATCATTTTCTCTTGAGGCTTGTGCTGAACTACCTAGCTAACAGCACTTAACTTGATAGATTGTTTATTAGCTAGTAAACTGCAAGCAGATGCTAGATATGTCTGATCTCCAACAATTTCCATTCTGTAATGATGTTCACAACTGAAAGAAGGTGCTGAAAGCATTGCACATATGGGTGTGCCTCCAAATATTTCAATATCAGCATGTCAGAAGAATGCTTCAGCCAAGATTTAATTCTAAAGGGACATTTTCTGAAAATGTGTTTTTTTAAATTATTTCATGAGATGTTAGTGCAATTGGTAATACCAAAATATATTACCCATTCCTTTTTGACTTCAAGTCACCGTTTTAAACTGTGATTGTGTGGTGATAATCCCACAATGCTATTAGATGGGGAGTTGCAGTAGCAATGAAAAAACAACAGCATATTTTCAAGGGTGGGAAAATTGAAGGTATGGTGTCTTCATGTGCAAACTGCCTTTTGAAAATTGAGGTTACACATTTGGGAGGCATTGCCAAGGAGAGCTTGGCTATGTACTGAAACACCAGGACAGATTTTCCTCTTCTGACAAAGGGGCAAAGTGCATTGTGTGGGCTTTAAAAATGGCAATCAAGATTAGAGTGGAGCTGGAAAAGCACAGCAGGTCAGGCAGCATCCGAGGAGCAGGAAAATCGACATTTTGGCAAAAAGCTCTTAATCAGGAATGAATTACCATTCCTGATGAATGGCTTTTGCCAGAAATGCCAATTTTCCTGCTCCTTGAGTGCTGCCTGACCTGCTGTGCTCTTCCAGCACGACTCTAATCTTGACTCTAATCTCCAGCATCTTAGTACCCACTTCCGCCTTTAAAAATGGCAGGCAAGGCCTTGAACTGTCATATTACCAAAGTCATAAATTTTCATTAGCACAAGAAAACAGGCAGCCACAAGTCCACAGGTTGCTGTCTCAACATTGCGGGCACTTGTGGAAGTGAATAATGAGAATTCTGTGATTTGTAAAGCTAAGTGACCATTAACTAACTAGAAAACCATTAGTCATAAAAGCAGAAGTACGCCATTTAATTCATTGTGTCTGCTCTGCCGATTAATGCAATCATACTGTGATAATGCTGCCCATTTAACAAGGTTATGTAGTCCTTGGCTTTTTTTTCAGACAGGCTGTAAAAGACACAAGCTCTGAAAAGTCTTGAAGAGTTTTAGGGCCAATTTGATTATAGCCAACAGATACTTTCTGAGGCAAAAGGCTTTTAAGTTTAAAAAAAACACTTGTACAATGAAAAGGAAGTGACCAGTTCTCCCAGCTCAGCTTTTCTCTGGTTTGATTTGGGTTGGCAGTCTGGCTGTTCACTGAAAGCAGTCAGGCAGTTGTGAAGCTGCTGGACCCAAAGAAGCAGGTCCACGCTGACCCTGTCTCTAACATTTCTCCTGTAAGACCTGTGTTTGATTTTTCTTTTTGTACCAAGGGGTTTTTATGGGGATTGTTGCAAGTATTGGGAACAGCATCAATAAGGTGGAATGATCTGTTGGGTTTCCGGATAGGTTAAGTTGTTCAGTAGTCTGTTCTTTTTTGTTTGTCTTTTATTTGGTAATCTTGTAAGTAAATTCCGTTTTGTTTAAAACGAAGTGGTTTGACCAGCTGCATCCCTCCTGGAATATCCATATTATAGCTGATTAAAACAACTAGCAAAATTAAGGTCTGGGCTACTTTCTTGAAATGTTTTGAGGGGACTGGCCTGGTCCATAACGATAGCTGAACTGATAATCCGCAATTCCAATTTCCTGTCATTTCCCCATAAATGTTGATTTCTTTATTGATTAAAAATCTGTATATCCAAGTCTTGAATATACTTAATGATCCAACTTCAACAGGTCTCTGTGTTAAAGAATTTCACAAACTTAAGAACCCTCTGAAAGAAGAAATTCCCCTTCAAATCAGTCGTTTAAGTGTAACCTCTTATTCTGAGATTATACTCTCTGGTCCTAGACTCTTCTACAAATGGAAACAACCTTTCAGCATCTACCTTGTCAAGTCCCCGAAGACTGTTGTAAGTTTCAATATGGTATATTCCAACAAGTACAGGCTCAAACTACTCAGTCTCTCCTTACAAAGTAGTCCTACTGTATCAGCTTAATGAACCTTCTCTCGACATGCCTTCAATGCCAGTGTACCTTACCTTAGATAAGGGGAGAAAAACTGTTCACACTATTCCAGTTATAGTCTGACTAGTGCCTTCTACAATTTTGGCAAAACCTCCCTACTTTTATTCTCCATTCCCTTTGAGGTAAAGGCCAACTTTGCATTTATGTTCCCTATTACCTATTTTATTTATATTTTTATACATTTAAAGATGATCTTGCTGTCCATCTTGGTATTATTTGCTAGTTTAGCTTAAAGTTTATTTTATCTCTCTTTACTGATTTTTGGAAATCTTGTGTTAGTTCTTATAGATATCTGAGGTTTTTGAATGTCTCAGAATCTCTTATTTTCTGTTCAGTGACATTTTGTTTATTCAGTTGTTCAGAGGAAGACTAGTTTGATGATTTCACTATCTTGCAAATCGCTAAACCAAAATGCTCAGCAGGGTTGTTTACACAGCCATTCAAGAAATCATGAGCTTATTTATCATCTGACATTTACATGCATTTCTAAAGAGAATAATTATTCAAATTGCATTCTTTATTTTGATTGGTGTATGAGCTTTTCAAACGAATTTCAAATGTTATTACAGGACTGTGATGGTCTGTTAATCAAGGATTTTTTCTTTGCTGTGGCACAAGAGCATCATTAGATGGGCCAGGATTTGTTGTCCATCCATAATTGCCTAGAGAAGGTGGTAATGAGCTGTCTTCTTGAATCGGTGCAGATCATGTGCTGAAGGTGGACTTACAATGCCACATGGAAATTCCAGGGTTTTGTTCCAACGACATTGAAGGAATGGTGATATTTCCTAAACTGAACTAGTCCCATTTGCCCACATTTAGGCCATATTCCTCTAAACATTTCCTATCCAAGTACCTGTCCAAATGTTTTTAAATGTTTAAGTGCTCGCCTCTACCTCTTCCTCTGGCAGCTCAATCTGTATACGCACCACCCTCTGTTGCCCCTCAGGTCTCTTTTTTAAATCTTCCGCATCACTCCTTAAACCTATGCTCTCTAGATTTGAACTCCCCTCCGTAAAGAGAATACCTTGGGTATTCACTTTATCTATACCCCTCATAATTTTTTAAACCTTTATAAGGTCATCCCTCAGCCTACTGTGCTTCAGGTAAAAACGTCGCAGCCTATTCAACCTGTCCTTATAACTCAAACTCTCCAGTTTTGGTGACATGCTTATATATATTTTTTGCATCATTTCCAGTTTAATAACATCCTTCTTATGGTCTTATGGTCTTCTGTTAGCAGCGCGACCCTAATGCAGTACTCCAAATGTGGCCTTACCATGTCTTGTACAGCTGCACATGACATCCCAGCTCCTATACTCAATGCTCTGACCAATGAAGGCAACCCTTCTAAACACCTTCTTCACCACCCTGTCTACCTGTGACACCACTTTCAAGAAACTATGCACATGCGCCCCTTGGTCTATGTGTTCAATAATACTCCCTAGGGTCCTACCATTAACTGTATAAGTCCTTCCCTGGTATGTCTTGCCAAAATGCAATACTTTGCAGTTATTCACATTTAACACCATCTGCCGTTCATCAGTCCACTGACGCATTTGATCAAGATTCCATTGTACTTCCAGATAAACTTCTTCATGTGTACTACACCACCAATTCTGGTGTCATCTGCAAACTTATTAATCATGCCTCCTATATTCTCATCCAAATCATTTATGTAAATGACAAACAGCAGTAGACCCAGCACTGATCCTTGCAGCATACCACTGGTTACAGGCCTTCGGTCTGAACAACAATCTCCTACCACCAAGCCAATTTTTTTATCCAATTGGCTAGTATTACCTGGATCCCATTTGATCTACCCTTACTAATCAGTCTACCATGTGGAACCTTGTTGAAGGACTTGCTAAAATCCATGTGGATGCTATCACTCTGCCTTCATCAAGTTTCTTAGTCATCTCTTCAAAACCTCAATCAAGTTTGTGAAACATGATTTTCCACACACAAAGCCATGCTGACTATCCCTAATCAGTCCTTACCTTTCCAAATGCATGTAGATCCTGTCCCTTAGAATCTCCTCCAACAACTTACCCATGATTGAAGTCAGACTCATTGATCTATGGTTCCCTGGCTTTCCGAAATAATGGCAAAACATTAGCCACCCTCCAGTCTTCTGGCACCTCATCCACGGCTCTCTATGATAAAACATCTCTAATAGGGGCCCAGTTACAAGTGGAGTTCCGCAGGGATCAGTTCTGGGTCCTCTGCTGTTTGTAATTTTTTTTAATGACTTGGAATAGGGAGTCGAAGGGTGGGTCAGTAAATTTGCAGATGATACGAAGATTGGTGGAGTTGTGGATAGTGAGGAGGGCTGTTGTCGGCTGCAAAGGGACTTAGATACACATTCTTCCCTAGCTTCCTACAATGTCCAGGGATGCACTTGATCAGGTCCTGGGATTTACACATTTTAAGACCTCCAGCACCTCCTTTTCTGTAATGTGGACTATTTTCAAGACATCTCTCTTTATTTTCTGAGTTCCCTAACTTGCATGTCTTTCTCCACAGTAAACAGTGATGTGGAATATTCATTTGAGATCTCATCCATCTCCTGTGATTCCACACATAGCAATGTAGTGTAGGGAACCATTCAAGTGGCGGGATAGAAGAGAAATTTTGTTGTAATTGGGGATAGTATAATTAGAGGCATAGATACTGTCCTCTGAACCAGGATTGAGAGTCCCAAAGATTGTGTTGTCTGCCTGGTGCTCGGATTCAGGATGGGAGGGTAAAGATCCAGTGGGCGTGGTCCACATAGGTACCAATGACATAGATAAAACTAGGGCAGAGGTTCTGCTAAGGGAATATGAACAGCTAGGAGCTAAATTACAAAGCAGAACCAAAAAGGTAATAATCTCTGGATTACTACCTGAGCCATGAACTAATTGGCACAGGGTCAAAAAGATTAAGCAGGTAAATGCATGGCCCAAACATTGGTGTGGAAGAATTCATGGACACTAGCAGCAGTACTGGGGAAGAAGAGACCTGTTCCTATGGGACGGTGTTCATCTGAACTGTGCTGGGACTAGACTCCCAGTGAATTGCATAACTGTAGTCAGGGCTTTAAACTAAATGGGGGTGGTGGTGGGGTGGGAGGGTTCAGTTACAGGATAAATGATGAAACCCAAATTAAAGGAGGAGGTAAGAGAGTAGAATTCGAGAGGAGTTATTTAAATCTCCAGCATAGACACAAATAGGACAGAGTATGGAAAAGATTAGCTATCAAATTTCAAGCACACTGAACAAACAAATGACAATGAGAAGAGGGATAGTTAATACAGGGCTGAAGGTGTTATATCTGAATGCACGCAGTATAAGAAATAAGGTAAATGAGCTTGTGGTACAAATTGAAATTGGCAAGTATATGTGGTGGGCATTAAAGAGACGTGGCTGCAAGGGGATCAGGATGGGGAGCTGAATAATCAAGGATATACATCCTATCGAAAGGATATGCAGATGGGCAGAGCGGTGGGAGTTGTCTTATTAGTAAGAAATGGAATTAAATCAATAGTAAGAAACAAAGTAGGGTCAGATGGTGTAGAATCTGTGTGGGTAGAATTGAGGAATCGCAAAGGTAAAAAAACCATAGTTGGAGTTATGTACAGGCCTCCAAACAATAGTTAAGAACTGGGGCGCAAGATAACCAGGAGTTGGAAAAGATGTGTAGGTAAGGCAAAGTTACAGTGATCATGGGGGATTTCAATGTGCAGATGGACTGGGAAAATCAGGTTGGGAGTGAATTCTGAGAAAAGGAATTTGTAGAATGTCTATGAGATAGCCTTTTGGAGCAGCTTGTGGTGGAGCCCACTAGGAAATAGGCAATGCTGGATTTAGTGTTGTACAATGAGGCAGACTTTTAGAGAGAGCTTAAAGTGAAGGAACCCTTAGGAGGCAGTGATCATACTATGATTGAATTTACAAACAGCCCTACCACAAATCCAACCCAAACTCTGGATCAGATACATAGATGACACTTGTGCTACCATTAAGAGAACAGAAATTGAGAACACACACTGGATTATCAACACCATACTCACAGGGATCAGATTTATGAGACAGGAGGAAACCAACAATCAACTCCCATTCCTGGATGTGATGGTACAAAGAACGCAGAATGGTGAATGCACCATAAAAGTGTACAGGAAAGCCATACACACCAACCAGGTCCTGAATTACAACAGCAACCAGCTGAACACACACATGAGAAGGTGCATTAGGACCCTGTTCAAAAGGGCTGCAACACACTCTGGCACTCCCGGCCTACCAAGGGAAGAAGAAGAAAAAGAAGATCTCTACAGAGTATTCAGCAAGAATGGATATCCCTGCAATTTCATCCGCAAATGCCTAACAGACAAATAATGAGACGAGGACATGCCACGACCCAACTCACTAGCCACGCTATCTTGCATAAAGAAAGTCTCAGAACTGACAGCCAGACTTCTCCAACCACTCGAATTCATGACAGTCCATAGACCGACTGCCACGCTCAGACAACAACTCACCAGAACA
Organism: Chiloscyllium plagiosum; assembly: GCF_037043375.1. NCBI lineage: Eukaryota > Metazoa > Chordata > Chondrichthyes > Orectolobiformes > Hemiscylliidae > Chiloscyllium > Chiloscyllium plagiosum. The sequence goes on from NW_028270140.1 coordinate 148,416,643, forward strand.
AAAATCCCTATACCCATCATTGCAAGGCTAACACAGTTTACATTGTTGGATTCCATGCAAAGACTGCACGAAATACTAGGGCAAACAGGTAGACAACTAGCAATTCACATCCACGAATACAAACTAGCCACTAAACGCCACGACCAGCTATCCCTAGTAGACATACACACAGATGAGGCAAAAGTGAGCACTGCAGATGCTGGAGATTAGAATCAAGATTAGAGTGGTGCTGGAAATGCACAGCATGTCAGGCAGCATCCAAGAAGCAGGAAAATCGACATTTTGGGCAGGATTCCTGATGAAGGGCTCCTGCCCGAAACGTCGATTTTCCTGCTCCTCAGATGCTGACTGACCTGCTGTGCATTTCCAGCACCACTCTAATCCTGATACACACAGATGATTAGGACCACAAATTTGACTGAGACAACACAATGATCATAAGACAAGCTAAACAGAGGACAGCTGGAGATTTTCTATAAGCATGGCACTCAACCACGGACTCCATCAACAAGCACATTGACCTGGACCCAATATATCGACGGCTACAATGAGCTACCAGAAGCAGTAGAAATGGAACCAAATAAATTCCAGAAGACACAGTACAGCAGCGCTCCACAGGACGCTCCAAAGCACTGAACATGTCACCTAGACAGGGGATGAAACATCTGCAAATCAACTTCCCAGCTCGGTGAACGTATCCATGATGATTGAATTTACTCTGCAATTTAAGAGGGAGAAGATAGAATCAGAGATAACGGTATTACAGCTGAATAAAGGCAACCATAGCATGAGGGAGGAGCTGGATAGAATTGACTGGGAGAGGAGCCTAGCAGGAAAGACAGTGGAACAGCAAAGGCAGGAGTTTCTGGGAGTAATTCAGGAGACGCAGCAGAAATTCACCCGAGGGAAAAGAAACATGGTAGAGGGAGGATGAGGCATGGCTGTCTAGGGAAGTCAGGGATAGCATAAGAACAAAAGTGAAATTGCAGGGATATCCATTCTTGCTGAATACTATGAATAATGTGACAAAAGGCAGTGGGAAACCAACGGATTTGGAAGCTAACCAATGGAGGGAAACAAAAAAAAGAAATAAGGAGGGACAAGATTAAATATGAGGGTAAGCTAGCCAGTAATATAAAGGAAGAGTGTAAGAGTTTCTTTAGAGATATACCGGATAAAAGAGAGGCAAAAGTGGAAAATGCTGCTGGAGAGATAGTAATGGGGAGCAAGGAAATGGCTGAGAAACTGAATAATTACTTCGCGTCAGTCTTCACAGTGTGAAGCCATGAGTAATTTCCCAAAAATTCAAGTGAGCAAGGGGGCAGAGCTGAGTATGTTGGCCATTACCAAGGAGAAGGTGCCTAAAAAACTGAATGCCCTGAAGGTAGATAAATTATCTGGACCAATGGACTACATCCCAGAGTTCTAAGGGAGATAGCTGAAGAGATAATGGAGGCATTAGTGATGATCTTTCAGGAATTGCTAGAATCAGGGAGGGTCCCAGGGAGTGGAAAGTCACTATCAAGACACTTCTGCTTAAAAAGGAAGTAAGGCAAAAGATGGCAAATTACAAACCAATTAGCCTTACCTTGGTTGTGAGTAAGATCTTGGAATCCATCGTGAAGGATGAGATTTCTGAATACTTGGAAGTGTATAGTAAAATAGGGCAAAGTCAGCATTGTTTCATCAACGGGAGGCTATGCCTGACAAATCTAGTAGAATTCTTTGAGGAGTAAAGATTTAAAAGAGACCTAATGGCAACTTTTTCATGGAAAGGGTGGTGCATGTATGGAATGAGCTGCCAGAAGAAGTGGTGGAGGCTGGTACAATTACAGCATTTAAAAGGCATGTGGATGGATATATGAATAGGAAGGTTTAGAGGGATATAGGCCAAGCGCTGGCAAATGGGATTAGATTAGATTGGGATATCTGGTCAGCATGGACAAGTTGGACCGAAGGGTCTGTTTCCGTGCTGTATATCTCTATGACTCTAAGTGACGAGCAGGTTAGACCAAAGAGAACCAATGGATGTTACCTACCTGGACTTCAAGAAGGCCTTTGACAAGGTGCCACACAGGAGGTTACTGACTGATAAGGGCCCATGCTGTTAGAGGCAAGGTGCTAACTTGGCTGATAGAAGCTTGGCTGTCTGGCAGGAAGCAGACAGCGGGGATAAAAGGGTCCTTCTCAGATTGGCAGCTGGTGACAAGTGGGGTTCTGCAAGGCATAGTGCTGGGACCACAACTTTTCACTTTATACACTAACGATCTAGATGAGAGAACTGAGAGCATTCTGGCTATGTTTGCAGATGATACAAAGATAGACAGAGGGACAGATAGCATTGAGGAGGTGGGGAGGCTGCAGAAGGATTTGGACAGTTTAGAAGAATGGGCAAAGAAGTGGCAGATGGAGTACAACGTGGCAAAGTGTGAGGCCATATACTTTGGTAGGAAGAATGGAGGTATAGTCTATTTTCTAAATGGGGAGAAAATTCAGAAGTCTGAAGTGCAAAGAGACTTGGGAGTTCTAGTCCAGGATTCTCTCAAGGTAAACTTGCAGGTTGAGTCAGTAGTTAGGAAGATAAATGCAATGATGGCATTTATGTAGAGAGGACTACATAAAAGCAGGGATGTACTTCTGGTTAGGTCACATTTGGAGTATTATGCACAGTTTTAGGCCCCCAGGAAGGATGTACTGGCCCTGGAGCATGTTTAGAGAAGGTTCACGAGAATGGTCCCAGGAATGAAAAGCTTAACATATGAGGAATGTTTGAGGACCCTAGGTCTACACTCAATGGAGTTTAGAAGAATGGGGGTGGGGGGAAATCTAATTGAAACAGACAGAGTAGATGCTCGCAAGCTGTTTCCATTGGTAGGAAAGACTAGGACCCAAGGGGTTCAACCTTAGAGTAAAGGGAAGACCTTTTAGAACAGAGATAAGGAGAAACATCTTCAGTCAGAGTGGTGAATTTATGGAATTCACTGCCATGAAAAGCAATGGAGGTCAGGTCATTGAATGTAGTTAAGACTGAGATAGATAGGTTCTTGATCGTCAAGGGGATCAATGCTTATGAGGAGAAGGCGGGAGAAGAGGGTTGAGAAACTTATCAGCCATGATCGAATGGCAGAGCAGACTCGATGGGCTGAATAGCTTAATTTCTGCTCCTATGTCTTATGATCTTGTTGATTTTTAAGGGGCTCTATTCTCTCCATAGGTATTCTTTTCCTCTTAATATACTTGTAAGATCTCTTTATTTTCTTCTTAACCTTATCTACCAAAGCTATCTCATGTTTTGTTTTGCTCTTCTGGCTTTCCTCTTAAGTGAATTCCTACCACCACTATTCCTCAAGGGATTCACTTGATTCCAACTGTCTATACCTGACATATACCTCCTTTTTTCTTGACCAGCGCCTCAATATCTTCAGTCACCGGCTAGCCTCGCCCTTCACACTATCAGGATTTTTTAAGTGCGAGCAGCAGCGGAGGTAGGACGAACTCAGAAGACTGCTGATAAGGTAAGGCAGTTTTTATTAAAATTACTTACCGGTAGCGGGCAGCGGTGTTTTTCTCTTTCACAGAAGGAGCGGGAGCAGCGGAGGAAGAGACGTGGACCGGAGGGGCAGCCGGGAAGGTAAGCAGTGACCATATATATCAGCAAGGCGGCTAAATCAAATTTATACAAAGTAATAAAGTAATTAACTAAGCAGAGATGGCTGGGCAGGTGATGTGCTGTAGCTGTATGATGTGGGAGCTGGCTGATCCCATTATGAATGGCAGTGACCACATCTGCAGCAAGTGTTGGTTGCTGGAAGAACTCCAGCCCAGAGTTGATGATCTGGAATCTGAGCTTCAAACACTGCGGCACATCCAGGAGGGGGAGAGTTACCTGGACGCTTTGTTTCAGGAGGCAGTCACACCTGGGAGATTAAGTAATTCACATTCAGTTAGTGATCAGGGACATCAGAGTGTGACTGTAAGTGAGGCAGGCAGGGGGAACTGAGTTCAGGAGTGCAGGAGCCTCAGCTCTTGACCTTGTCCAACAGGTATGAGATTCTTGCTCCCAATACGGATGAGGAAAAGGACTCTGGACAGGATGAGCCAGCTGACCACAGCACCATGGTGCAGAAGGCCATTCAAGAGGGGGTAGCAAAAAGACAAGTAGTTGTTATAGGGGATTCTATAATTAGGGGGACAGATAGTATCCTATGCGAGCCGGATCAGGAGTCTCGCATAGTGTGTTGCCTGCCCAGTGCCAGGGTGCAGGACATCTCCGACCAGCTTGAAAGGATATTGGAGCGGGAGGGGGAGGATCCAGTTGTTGTGGTCCACGTTGGGACTAACAACATAGGCAAAGCTAGGGTGGAGGACCTGTTTGGGGATTATCAAGCACTAGGAAGGAAATTGAAGTACAGGTCCTCAAGGGTCATAATCTCCGGATTACTGCCCGAGCCACGTGCCAATTGGCATAGGGATAAGAAAATTAGGGAAGTAAACACATGGCTAAGGGATTGGTGTGGGAAAGAGGGATTCCATTTCATGGGGCATTGGCATCAGTTTTGGAACCGGGGGGATCTGTACCATTGGGACGGTCTCCACCTGAACCGATCTGGTACCAATGTTCTAGCGAAGAGGATAAATAGGGTGGTCAGTAGGACTTTAAACTTCTGAGTTGGGGGGAAGGGAAAGTGAAAGTGACAGGGAGTATGGAGTTAAATGGAAAGATAAGCAGGAGGGTAGCAGATGGATTTAATCTTGAGGCAGATTAGGAATGCAACAAAAAGGAAGGATAACTTAGGACATCTTATGACTTCCAATATCTCTAATGATAAAAATGTTAGCATTAAGGCACTTTACCTGAATGCTCGTAGCATTCGTAACAAAGTAGATGAACTAACGGCACAGATCATCGTGAATGATTATGATGTGGTAGGCATCACAGAGATGTGGTTGCAGGGGGGTCAGGACTGGCAGTTAAACATCCAAGGATTTACAACTTATCAAAAAGACAGGGAGGTGGGCAGAGGGGGCGGGGTGGCCTTGGTAGTTAAGAACAAAATTAAATCTATGGCACTGAATGACATAGGGTCGGATGATGTGGAGTTTGTGTGGGTGGAATTGAGGAACCACAAAGGCAAAAAAACCATAATGGGAGTTATGTACAGACCTCCTAACAGTGGTCAGGACCAGAGACGCAACATGTACCGGGAAATAGAGAAGGCATGTCAGAAAGGCAAGGTTACATTGATCATGGGAGACTTCAATATGCAGGTGGACTGGTTAAATAATGTTGCCAGTGGATCCAAAGAAAGGGAATTCTTGGAATGCTTACAGGATGGCCTTTTGGAACAGCTTGTCATGGAGCCCACAAGGGAGCAGGCTATTTTGGACCGAGTGCTATGTAATGAACCAGACTTTATAAAAGATCTTAAAGTAAGGGAACACTTAGGAAGCAGCGATCATAATATGGTAGAGTTCAGTCTGCAGTTTGAAAGAGAGAAGCAAAATCGGATGTAATGGTGTTACAGTTAAACAAAGGTACGAGGGCATGAGAGAGGAACTGACGACAATCGACTGGAAGCAGAGCCTAGCAGGGAAGACAGTAGAGTAAAAATGGCAGGAGTTTGTGGGTATAATTGAGGACACAGTACAGAGGTTTATCCCCAAGAAAAGAAAGATTATCCGGGGAGGGATTAAACAGCCCTGGCTGACAAAGGAAGTCAGGAAATGTATCAAAGAAAAAGAGAGATCCTATAAAGTGGCCAAGAGCACTGGGAAATCAGAAGATTGGGAAGGCTACAAAAACAAACAGAGGATAACAAAAGAGAGAAATAAGGAAGGAGAGGATCAAATATGAAGGTAGGCTAGCCAGTAATATTAGAAATGATAGTAAAAGTTTCTTTCAATACATAAGAAACAAACGACAGGCAAAAGTAGATATTGGGCCACTTCAAACTGATGCTGGAAGGCTAGTGATAGGAGATAAGGAAATAGCTGGAGAACTTAATAAGTACTTTGCGTCAGTCTTCACAGTGGAAGACATGAGTAATATCCCAACAATTAAAGGGAGTAAGGGGGCTGAGTTGAGTATGGTTGCCATTACAAAAGAGATAGTGCTGGAAAAGCTAAAAAGTCTTAAAATTGATAAATCTCCTGGCCCCGATGGGCTACATCTTAGAGTTCTGAGGGAGGTGGCTGAGGAAATAGCGGAGGTGTTGGTTGAGATCTTTCAAAAGTCACTGGAGTCAGAAAAAGTCCTGGATGATTGGAAGACCGCTGTTGTAACCCCATTGTTCAAGAAAGGATCAAGACAGAAGATGGAAAATTATAGGCCAATTAGCCTCGGTTGTTGGTAAAATTCTAGAATCCATCGTTAAGGATGAGGTTTCTAAATTCTTGGAAGAACAGGGTCAGATTAGAACAAGTCAACATGGATTAGTAAGGGAGGTCGTGCCTGACAAACCTGTTAGATTTCTTTGAAGAGGTGACAAGTAGGTTAGACCTGGGAAACCTGGATGTGGTCTATCTAGACTTCCAAAAGGCCTTTGATAAGGTACCATACGGGAGGCTGCTGAATAAGGTGAGGGCCCATGGTGTTCGAGGTCAGCTACTGGCATGGATTGAGGATTGGCTGTCTGACAGAGGCAGAGAGTTGGGATAAGAGGTTCTTTTTCGGAATGGCAGCCAGTGACAAGCGGTGTCCCACAGGGTTCAGTGTTGGGGCTGCAGCTGTTCACGTTATATATTAATGATCTGGATGAAGGGACTGGGGGCATTCTAGCGAAGTTTGCCGATGATACGAAGATAGGTGGACAGGCAGATAGTACTGAGGAGGTGGGGAGGCTGCAGAAGGATCTAGGCAGTTTGGGAGAGTGGTCCAGGAAATGGCTGATGAAGTTCAACGTGAGCAAATGCGAGGTCTTGCACTTTGGAAAAAAGAATACAAGCATGGACTACTTTCTAAACGGTGAGAAAATTCATAAAGCCAAAGTACAAAGGGATGTGGGAGTGCTAGTTGAGGATTCTTTAAAGGTAAACATGCAGGTTGAATCTGTGATTAAGAAAGCGAATGCAATGCTGTCATTTATCTCAAGAGGGTTGGAATATAAAAGCAGTGATGTGCTACTGAGACTTTATAAAGCTCTGGTTAGGCCCCATTTGGAGTACTGTGTCCAGTTTTGGGCCCCACACCTCAGGAGGCACATACTGGCACTGGAGCGTGTCCAGCGGAGATTCACACAGATGATGCCTGGAATGGTAGGTCTAACATACAATGAACGGCTGAGGATCCTGGGATTGTACTCATTGGAGTTTAGAAGGTTAAGGGGAGATCTAATAGAAACTTACAAGATAATACATGGCTTGGAAAGGGTGGATGCTAAGAAATTGTTTCTGTTAGGCGAGGAGAGTAGGACCCGTGGGCACAGCCTTAGAATTAGAGGGGGTCAATTCAGAACAGAAATGCGGAGACATTTCTTCAGCCAGAGAGTGGTGGGCCTGTGGAATTCATTGCCACGGAGTGCAGTGGAGGTCGGGACGCTAAATGTCTTCAAGGCAGAGATTGATAAATTCTTGATGTCACAAGGAATTAAGGCTACGGGGAGAATGTGGGTAAGTGGAGTTGAAATGCCCATCAGCCATGATTAAATGGCGGAGTGGACTCGATGGGCCGAATGGCCTTACTTCCACTCCTATACCTTATGGTCTTATGGTCTAAGGAACATGCTGTCCACTAGATTTAAACATAGAAAAATAGTCAACAAGGTAAATGATAATTTTTCAATAAAGAGCAAAATAATAAAGCGGGCTTATATAAGCCTGAGAGAATGGCAGGAATACTTCAACAATCAAGATCAGATGTTACAAAGAGAATAAAATGATCATAGTATCCCTACATTGCAGAAAGAGGCCATTTCAGCCCATTAAGTCTGCACCGATCCTCCAATCATCCTACCGAGATTCAGCGACTACCCATAATCCCACATTTACGATGACTAACTCACCTAGACTGCAGGACATTAAGGAGCAACTTAGCATAGCGAATCCACCTAAAACCAAATACTTTGTATCTGAATGTGCATCGCATTTTAAATTAAGCAAATAAATTGATTTTGAAAGTTGAAGTAAATAAATATAATTTGATAGCCATTACAGAAATGTGGCTATAAGACAACATGAACATTGCAGGGTATATGACAATCATGAAAAATAAGAAACTAGGTAAAGGTGATGAAAGTCTCTGGATCAGTGGTGCTGGAAGAGCACAGCAATTCAGGCAGCATCCGAGGCGAGGCAAAATCGACGTTTCGGGCAAAAGCCATTCATCAGGAATAAAGGCAGAGAGCCTGAAGCGTGGAGAGATAAGCTAGAGGAGGGTGGGGGTGGGGATAGAGTAGCATAGAGTACAATAGGTCAGTGGGGAAGGAGATGAAGGTGATAGGTCAGGGAGGAGAGGGTGGAGTGGATAGGTGGAAAAGGAGCTGGGCAGGTCGGACAAGTCAGGGGATCGTATTGCTGGAGGTTAGAAACTAGGATGAGGTGGGGGAAGGGGAAATGAGGAAGCTGTTGAAATCCACATTGATGCCCTGGGGTTGAAGTGTTCCGAAGCGGAAGATGAGGCGTTCTTCTTCCATGCGTCTGGTGGTGAGGGAGCAGCGGTGGAGGAGGCTCAGCACCTCCATATCCTCGGCAGAGTGGAAGGGGGAGTTGAAATGTTGAGCCACGGGGCGGTTTGGTTGATTGGTGCGGGTGTCTCGGAGAGCGCTTTAGGGAACATCTCCGAGACACCCGCACCAATCTTGCTTTTAAGATTATTTTGTAGAGCAGCTCATTCTCGAACTGACCAGAGAGCAGCTTATAAAGCTACTAACAATGTGTAACCTGACAGGATTAATTTAGCAATCTCAGAGTTGAGGCACCTCTAGATAACAGCGATAACAATATGATTTGATTTTACATTCAGTTTGGAAGGGAGAAATTAGATCTAAGACTCGTTGTTAAACCTAAATAAAGCAGCTATGTGGATGTAAATAATAAAAAAAACTGCAAATGCTGGAGATCCGAAACAGAAACTGCTGGAAACAGAAACGGAAATTGCTGGAGAAACTCCATCTGGTGACTATTCATCAGAACTGTTAATGGCTAGAGAAAACTGGCTATTTATGCTAGTTGAAGTGGGGGGTGGAGAGGGGAGAGATGAATGGATAGAGGAGATAGAATGGGTAAATGGAAGGATGGAATCAGACTCTAAAGTTATTGAACTCGATGATAAGTCCTGGAGGCTGCAGGGTCCCAAAGCAGAAAATAAGATGTTGTTACCAACTTAACAGAGTTCTTTGAGGAAGTGACCAAGTTGATAGATGAAGGAAGGGCTGTTGATGTCATATACATGGACTTTAGTAAGGCGTTTGTTAAGATTCCCCATGGTAAACTAATAGAGAAAGTGAAGTCACATGGTGTGCAGGGTGTTCCAGCTAGGTGGATAAAGAACTGGTTGAGCAACAGGAGACAGAGAGTAGTAGTTGAAGGGAGTTTCGCGAAATGGAGAAAGGTGACCAGAGGTGTTCCACAGGGGTCAGTGTTGGGGCCACTGTTGTTTGTAATAAACATAAATGATCTGGAAGAGGGCATTGTTGGTATGATCAGCAAGTTTGCAGATGACACGAAGATTGGTGGAATAGCAGAAAGAACAAGGAACTGTCAAAGAATACAGCAAGATAGATAGACTGGAGAGTTGGGCGGAAAAGTGGCAGATAGAGTTCAATCTAGACAAATGTGAGGTGATGCTTTTAGGCAAGTCTAATTCTAGAGCGACTTATAAATGAACGGAAGAGCCTTGGGAAAAGTTGATGGGCAGAGAGATCTGGGAGGGCAGGTCCATTGTACCCTGAAGGTTGCTGCATAGGTGGATAGAGTGGTCAAGAAGGCAAGTATGCTTGCCTTCATTGGACGGGGTATTGAGTATAAGTGCTCACAAGTCATGTTAAAATTCTACAAAACATTGGTTCGGCCACATTTTGAAACTGTGTACAGTTCTGGTCACCACGTTACCAAAAGGAGGTAGATGCTTTAGGAGGATGCAGAGAAGATTTACAAGGATGTTGCCTGGTATGGAAGGTGCTAGCTATGAAGAGAGGTAGAGTAGGTTAGGTAAAAACAATGACTGCAGATGCTGGAAACCAGATTCTGGATTAGTGGTGCTGGAAGAGCACAGCAGTTCAGGCAGCATCCAAGGCTGCTCCTTGGATGCTGTCTGAACTGCTTGCTCTTCCAGTACCACTAATCCAGAAGTTGAGTAGGTTAGGTTTGTTTTCACTAGAAAAAAGGAGATTGAGAGGGGACCTGATTGAGGTTTACAAAATCATGAAGGGTATAGACAGGGTGGATAGAGATAAGCTTTTTCCCAGGGTGAAAGCTTCAATAATGAGAGGTGAAAGGTGAAAAGTTTAAGGAGGATACTTGCGGCAAGTACTTCACACAGAGGGTGGTGAGCATCTGGAACACATTACCAACAGAGGTGGTAGAGGCAGGCACGGTAGATTCATTTAAGATGCATCTGGACAGATGCATGAGTAGGTGGGGAGCAGAGGGATACAGATGCTTCGGAATTGGGCGACAGGTTTAGTCAGTAGATTCGGATAGGATCAGACTTGGAGGGCTGAAGGGCCAAAGAAAATTTTCTTTGTTCTTTGTTCTTCGAGTTTCTGTTGAGGCTCATTGGAACACTGTGACAGAAATGTTGTATGTGGGCATGATAATTGAGTTAGTAGAAATCAAACTAACTTACTGGGCTAGGGGATAGTTCAACAGAGATATAGTGGCAGGCATTTAACATGATATTTTGGAATATCATGTTCCCAGCTGATATTATTGCCAGACATGTCAGATCCCAGACTGAAATCTGGCTTGATAGAATGTATTTTGTTTATTTGGTTTTAAAGAAGCAATCTTTCACTGAAACACAAACATGCAATGGTGCAGTTTCCAGTTTAACAACAAAACAGATTTACTTTGAAAAAAGTGAAGATAAAACAGAATAAACCAAACTATTTGCATATAACATACATTTTGTGTGGATCCGCAGGAGATGGGGGAGATACTAAACGAGTTTTTTGCAACAGTATTTACTGTGGAAAAGGACATGGAAGATATAGAATGTAGGGAAATAGATAGTGACATCTTGAAAAATGTCCATATTACAGAGGATGAAATGCTGGATGACTTGAAATGCACAAAAGTGGATAAATCCCCAGGACCTGATCAGGTGTACACTTAATGGTAAGGTCCTAGGGAGTGTTGCTGAACAAAGAGACCTTGGGGTGCAGGTTCATAGCTCTTTGAAAGTGGAGTCGCAGGTAGATAGGATAGTGAAGAAGGCGTTTGGTATGCTTTCCTTTATTGGTCAGAGTATGGAGTACAGGAGTTGGGAGGTCATGTTGCGGCTGTACAGGGCATTGGTTAGGCCAAAGTAGGAATATTGCGTGCAATTCTGGTCTCCTTCCTATCGGAAGAATGTTGTGAAACTTGAAAGAGTTCAGAAAAGATTTACAAGGATGTTGCCAGGGTTGGAGGATCTGAATGACAGGGAGAGGCTGAACAGGCTGGGGCTGTTTTCCCTGGAGCGTCGGAGGCTGAGGGGTGAGCTTATAGAGGTTTACAAAATTATGAGGGGCATGGATAGGATAAATAGGCAAAGACTTTTCCCTGGGATCGGGGAGTCCAGAACTAGAGGGCATAGGGTTAGGGTGAGAGGGGAAAGATATAAAAGAGACCTAAGGGGCAACTTTTTCACACAGAGGGTTGTACATGTATGGAATGAGCTGCCAGAGGATGTGGTGGAGGCTGGTACAATTGCAACATTTAAGAGGCATTTGGGTGGGTATATGAATAGGAAGGATTTGGAGGGATATGGGCCGGGTGCTGGCAGGTGGGACTAGATTGGGTTGGGATATCTGGTCGGCATGGACGGGTTGGACTGAAGGGTCTGTTTCTATGCTGTACATCTCTATGACTCCATGACTCACAACTGCCTGGGATATAGTTTATCCGGATCTGGGAATTTGTCTACTTGTACGCCTGCTAACACCTTCATTACCTCCTCACACTCCCTATGTCAAACTGCTCAAGAACCTTGCAATCGCTCTACCTGAATTCTGTGCCCCTTCCTCCTCCAAAGTGAAGACATGTGAAGTGCTTGTTTGACACTGGAGCACTGACCTCCAGCTCCATGCATAGATTGCTCCCTTAGTCCTTAATGGGCCACATTCTTTGCTTAGTTATCCTCTTTCCTCTTGGTGTGTTTGCTATCCTAATTGCTGTCAGGTGCTGCCCATTGCCCCCAAACACCACCTTTCTCCACTCAGACCTTCATTGATTTGCTTCTTTTGTACCTGTTACATGCTTCTTATCCTTTTTATCCAGTCCTGAATATCCCTCAATATGTGGATTCTTTGGGATTGTTTCTGTATTTCATCTGACCAGGGAGCATGTTGGGCCTGTAATCTTGCTAATTCCATTTTTGAATGCATCCCCCAGTTTTGCTGTAGATTTTACCTAGCTGTTTCCCATCTACTTTGGCCAGATTATGCTGTATTTTAATAAAATCTGCCTTGCTCCAATCCAATGCAAAAAGGCTTTGGATTGAGGTAAGGCAGATCTTATTTTAAAAAAAACAGGATCTGGCCCAAATAGTCTCAGTTATTGAGTGTGAAGCTACAGCAGAACAGTAGGAGGCATTCACCAAGATCCTGGGGAGAGTACAGCAACAACATTTTTCCTTTCGGGTAAAATGTAGGAGCAACAAGCACATAGAAATACCGGATGTGTACAGATATTCAGGACTGGATAAAAAGAAGAGGATGTATAAAGGGAGCAAAACAATAGAGGCCATAGAGAAGTATAGATAATGCAGGAGGCTATTTAAGAACACAATTGGGAGATTGAAGGAGCACAGAAAAAGAAATACTGGCAGGCAAGATTAGGGAGATTCCCAAGATATTCTGCAAGCATATCAAGGGGAAGAGAACAAATGGGGAAACAGCAGGGCCTATTAGACACCAAGGGGCAATTTGTGTGTGAAGTCAAAGGATACTGGTAGACTATTAAATGAGTAACTCCTATCTGTCTGCTCAGAAGGAGGAGGATACGAGTACAGAATTAGAGAAGATGGACTGTAAAGATTTTGAGCATTTTGATAAAGGAAGCAAAGAAGTATTGAAGGTTTTAGCGGATTTAATAGTGGATAATCCCCAGATCTGGATAAGTTGTATCCCAAGCTGTTGTGGGAGATGAAGGAGGAAATATTCTAATCAGGACTCTGGCCCAAACTTTTAATGATCTCTCGTGACAGGAAGTGCTCGAGGACTGCAGGACAGAAGGGTGGCAGAGATAGACAAGGGAGTGTAGATTGGTGACTGTCTAATTAATGGTAGGGAACGTATTGAAGAAGAAAATTAATCTCCATTTGGAGAAGTAAATTTGATTAGGGCTAGTCAGCATGGCTTTCAGAGGGGGAATCATGCATTTTAAAAAGTAAACTGGTTGAATGTTTTGAGGAGGTGACCAAGTATGTAGATGAGGCTAGGGTAGTTGATATAGTTTATATGGATTTCAGCAAGACCTTTGACAAGGTTCCAGATGGACTACTGATTGAGGTAAAAGCACATAAAGTCCAGGATAACTTGACAAGTTGGATTCAAAATTGCCGTGGTAGCTGGAGGCTGGTGACCAGTGGCAAACTACAAAGATCAGCTCTGGGTCCCTTACTGTTTGTGATATTCGTAAATGATGTAGATAGATTCATAGAGATGTACAGCATGGAAATAGATCCTTGGGTCCAACTTGTCCATGCCAACCAGATATCCTAAATTAATCTAGTCTCATTTGCCAGCATTTGGCCCATATCCCTCTAAACCCTCCCTATTCATGCACCTGTCCAGATATGTTTTTAATGCTGAAATTGTAACAGCCTCCACCACTTTCTGTGACAGTTCATTAATGCTGACTGCACCTAGTCTTCCATCTAAGTACTAACCCAGTCTGTGGGGAGTAGTTGAAAGGCGGAGCAGAAGCACGGAGTGAGCGTAAGACTCACTGTCTCTGAGAAAAATACTGGAGTGATGTCACAGGAAACTGACCTGATTAGCTGGTAGGAAATCCGCAGTAAGTTTTAAAAAGGGCATAGCTGAGAAGTATAGAAATTAGCTCATAAATTTATATAAATTAATAAAGTAACTAAATAGAGGTGGCTGGGCAGGTGATGTGCTGTAGTTAATGTGGGAGCTGGCTGATCCCATTGTAAACTGCAGTGATCACATCTGCAGTAAGTTGGTTGCTAGAGTACTTCCGGCTCAGAATTGATGATCTGGAATCTGAGTTTCAAACACTTCAGCACATCCGGAGGGGGAAGAGTTATCTGGACACTTCGTTTCAGATGGCAGTCACACCTGGTAGACAAAGTAATTCAAATTCAACCAGTAATCAGGGACAGCAGGGTATCGGTGCAAGTGAGGCAGATGGGGGATCCTGAGTCTAGGAACATGGGAAAGCAAATCTTAGCAGGACTTATACACTTAATGGTAAGGTCATACGGAGTGTTGCTGAACAAAGAGACTTTGGAGTGCAGGTTCATAGTTCCTTGAAAGTAGAGAAGAAGGTGTTTGGCTTTCCTTTATTGGTCAGAGTTTTGAGTACTGTGTTTGGAAGGTCATGTTGCGGCTGTACAGGACATTGGTTAGGCCACTGTTGGAATATTGCATGCAATTCTGGTCTCCTTCCTATCGGAAAGATGTTGTGAAACTTGAAAGGGTTCAGAAAAGATTTACAAGGATGTTGCCAGGGTTGAAGGATTTGAGCTAGAGGGAGAGGCTGAACAGGCTGGGGCTGTTTTCTCTGGAGCGTCGGAGGTTGAGGGGTGACCTTAGAGAGGTTTACAAAATTATGAGGGGCATGGATAGAATAAATAGACAATAAATAGGGGTGGGGGAGTCCAGAATTAGAGGGCATAGGTTTAGGGTGAGAGGAGAAAGATATAAAAGAGACCTAAGGTGTAACTTTTTCATGCAGATGGTAGTACGTGTGTGGAATGAGCTGCCAGAGGAAGTGGTGGAGGCTAGTACAATTGCAACATTTAAAAGGCATTCGGATGGACATATGAATAGGAAGGGTTTGGAGGGATATGGGCCAGGCACTGGCAGGTACGACTAAATTGGATTGGGATATCTGGTTGGCATGGACGAGTTGGACTGAAGGGTCTGTTTCTGTGCTTTACAGCTCTATGACTCCATTTAAAGATTTCAAAACACATGGTAAAAGTACAATCTGATTAATCCCAATAATACTTGAAATGTAAACAATGTAATTTATATATTATATATGAATTTTTAGACTCTGAGTTAGTAACAGATGGGTTTTCTGTACATCTAAAATGAATATCTAATTTCTAAGTATTTCTTTAATCACAATGATTACTTCTAAAGCAGATTTTGAGATGTAACTTTAGAACGAATGAGTTTTTATGCACCACTAATGGATATTTGTTTACCTTAATCTGTTTCGTGACCCAGCAAGATAAATAAATGGGCTTCAAGATTTTATCGAAATTTTTGGAACTTATTTTTGTTTAAGTATAAGGAAAATGTCAACAGCTAAGAGCAAGATTTTGTTTTTGGTTTAGTTTAAGTTTTGAGAAGTCTTAAAAATTCTTGGACAAAGATAGTAATGCTCATGAGAAAGGGAGGATTTAGAGAAGTAGGTTACTTTAGAGTAAAGAGTTAGGTATTGGGATAAAACCAAAAAGAGATTACTTAAAATTGAATATATTTAGGCTTAGGAGCATATAGTTCCAGGAAGAAGCTGTCTGTATTTCCAGTTTATAAATGGCTGTCACAAATGACTTAAACCTACCAAGGTATTAAAGTCAGGAATTTTGCTGTGAGTATTGTATGAATGGTATTTTTGTGTACAATGAAAAGTATATTTTTGGGTAATGTGCTAGGGATATATTTTGAGTGCTTTACAAAAAATATTGTTTTCTTTTCAATTTATATATGAGTGTTTTGGGATTAATGGGATTCTACTTTTCTGTGTATTGAAAAATATTTGAATATATGCTATAAGTAGTTGGTTTGGTTTATTTTGTTTCATCTTAATTTCTTTTATTAATAGACTTCTGTTTTAATGTTAAGTAGTCAATGCTGCAGATTTTGCTTTATGTTTCAATGAGACACTATATTCTCAAAATCAAAGCTAATCAAAATGTGATTTATCAAACCTGACTTCAGTTCGAGATCTGACTTGGCCAGTAATGATATCAACTGGGATTACAACAAATGGTTTGGCCAGGATTATTGCATTCCCTGGATTTAAGAGGGATCCATGTCTTTACTACTGAAAATGACAGTTATGTGGTAGTTCTGGATATAAAACAGCTGTATTCTGGTAAAGTTTATTGCGCAGAATTTGAAAATGGCTTTGAACGTTAAGGATTTTTGGAAATGGAAGACATCACTGTAGATTATTTCAAATTCTTGACTAAAACTAAACAGAGTGATTTAGCAGATAAATTAAAGGAAGAAGCGAAAACAGACTATGTAAGGATGAGATGCTCCAAGTGATTACATATTGAGAAATGGAAGGAAGAAAACCTGAAACCTGGGCGGCTTTGTTGGATTTGATTTGATTTAATTATTATTGTCACACATACCTAAGTTTTGCAGACAGTACAAGCAGATCATAACATACAAAGACACAAAGATCATAGGGTGATTGAACAGGAATACAAAGTTACAACTGCAAAGAAGGTGTACAAAAAGCAAGATCAACATTAGATTTGAAATTTGGAAGTCCATTCGGAAGCCTAATACAGCAGGAAGGAATTTGTTCTTAAATCTTGAAGCTTTAAGCTTGTTCTTAAAGCTTCTTACACGTGTTTAAGCTTTTCCACCTTCAACCTGACAGAAGACATTGGACAAAATTATAACTTGGGTGGGAGGCATCTTTGATGATTTGCTGCAGTTAGGAATAAAAGGAATTGAACTTAAAGAAAAGAAAAAAAGACTTGAAACTGAGGTTAAAAAAAAATGCTTTCTCAACATTGCCCCTTCACCTCACAATGCCCACAGTTCCTTCATCTAGATTATTATTCGTATAACGTGAACACTTGTGGTCCCAACATGGATGCCTGTGGAACTGCATTTGTCATTGACTTCCATCCTGAAAAAGACCATTTAGTCCTTATTCTTTGCCTTCTGCCAGTCAGCCAATCCTCTATTCATGCTACTACCCTAAACCATGGGCTCTTTTCTTACAGCAGTCTGCTGTGCGGCACCTCATCAAAGGCCTTCTGGAAATGGAATTTCAAATGCACGAGCGGATTAAAGAAATAGGAGATCTATGAATGAAAGAAGTACTTTTAAGGGAACACACAGAAGGACTTCAAAATAACAAGAGAGAGGCTGGAACTGAAAAACGATATGAATAAATTGCCATGCTTTCATTGTACTAAAATTGGAAATATCAAAGCCAATTGCTGGAAATCAAAAAGTTGATATGGAAAGAATGTTTTCTCTTGTCCCCTAGTTCAGAACTAATGGAACTATGTTTTAAAATTAGGGATCATCTTTTTAGATGAGAGATAAGGAGAATTATTTCTCTTGGGGGTGTCTGCCTCAGAAGACAGTAGAGTCATAGAGTCATAGAGATGTACAGCATGGAAACAGACCCTTCGGTCCAACCCGTCCATGCCGACCAGATATCCCAACCCAATCTAGTCCCACCCGGCCCATTTGCCTCCAAACCCTTCCTATTCATATACCCATCCAAATGCCTCTTAAATGTTGCAATTGTACCAGCCTCCACCACATCCTCTGGCAGCTCATTCCATACACGTACCACCCTCTGCGTGAAAAAGTTGCCCCTTAGGTCTCTTTTATATCTTTTCCCTCTCACCCTAAACCTATGCCCTCTAGTTCTGGACTCCCCGACCCTAGGGAAAAGACTTTGCCTATTTATCCTATCCATGCCCCACATAATTTTGTAAACCTCTATAAGGTCACCCCTCAGCCTCTGACACTGCAGGGAAAGCAGCCCCAGCCTGTTCAGCCTCTCCCTGTAGCTCAAATCCTCCAACCCAGGCAACATTCTTGTAAATCTTTTCTGAACCTTTCAAGTTTCACACCATCTTTCCGATAGGAAGGAAACCAGAATTGCACGCAATGTTCCAACAGTGGCCTAACCAATGTCCTGTACAGCCACAACATGACCTCTCAACTCCTGTACTCAATACGCTGACCAATAAAGGGAAGTATACCAAAAGCCTTCTTCACTATCCTATCTACCTGCGACTCCACTTTCAAGGAGCTATGAACCTGCACTCCAAGGTCTCTTTGTTCAGCAACACTCCCTAGGACCTCACTATTAAATGTATAAGTCCTGCTAAGATTTGCTTTCCCAAAATGCAGCACCTCACATTTATCTGAATTAAACTCCATCTGCCACTTCTCAGCCCATTGGTTCATCTGGTCCAGATCCTGTTGTAATCCGAGGTAACCCTCTTCGCTGTCCACTACACCTCCAATTTTGGTGTCATCTGCAAACTTACTAACTGTACCTCTTATGCTCGCATCCAACTCATTGATGTAAATGACAAAAAGTAGAGGACTCAGCACCGATCCTTGTGGCACTCCACTGGTCACAGGCCTCCAGTCTGAAAAACAACCCCCCTCCACCACCACCTTCTGTCTTCTACTTTTGAGCCAGTTCTGTATCCAAATGGCTAGTTCTCCCTGTATTCCATGAGATCCAACTTTGCTAATCAGTCTCCCATGGGGAACCTTGTCGGACGCCTTACTGAAGTCCATATAGATCACATCTACTGCTCTGCCCTCATCAATCTTCTTGGTTACTTCTTCAAAAAACTCAATCAAGTTTGTGAGACATGATTTCCCACGCACAAAGCCATGTTGACTATCCCGAATCAGCCCTTGCCTTTCCAAATACATCTTGTCCCTCAGCATTCCCTCCAACAACTTGCCCACCACCGAGGTCAGGCTCACTGGTGTATAGTTCCCTGGCTTGTCTTTACCGCCCTTCTTAAACAGTGGCACCATGTTTGCCAACCTCCAGTCTTCCGGCACCTCACCTGTGACTATCGATGATACAAATATCTCAGCAAGTGGCCCAGCAATCACTTCTCTAGCTTCCCACAGAATTCTCGGGTATACCTGATCAGGTCCTGCGGATTTATCCACTTTTAACCGTTTCATGACATCCAGCACTTCCTCCTCTGTAATCTGGACATTTTGCAAGCCTATATCTTCCATATCCTTTTCCACAGTAAATACTGATGCAAAATATTCATTTAGTATCTGCCCCATTTTCTGTGGCTCTACACAAAGGCCGCCTTGCTGATTTTTGAGGAGTCCTATTCTCTCCCTTATTACGCTTTTGTCCTTAATATATTTGTAAAAACCCTTTGGATTCTCCTTAATTCTATTTGCCAAAGCTATCTCATCTCCCCTTTTTGCCCTCCTGATTTCCCTCTTAAGTATACTCCTACTTTCTTTATACTCTTCTAAGGATTCACTCGATCTATCCTGCCTATACCTGACATATGCTTCCTTCTTTTTCTTAACCAACCCTCAATTTCTTTAGTCATCCAGCATTCCCTATACCTACCAGCCTTCCCTTTCACCCTGACAGGAATATACTTTCTCTGGATTCTTGTTATATCATTTCTGAAGGCTTCTCATTTTCCAGCCGTCCCTTTACCTGCGAACATCTGTCTCCAATTAGCTTTCGAAAGTTCTTGCCTAATACCGTCAAAATTGACCTTCCTTCAATTTAGAACTTCAACTTTTAGATCTGGTCTATCCTTTTCTGTCACTATTTTAAAACGAATAGAATTATGGTCGCTGGCCCCAAAGTGCTCCCCCACTGACACCTCGGTCACCTGCCCTGCCTTATTTCCCAAGAGTAGGTCAAGTTTTGCACCTTCTTTAGTAGATACATCCACATACTGAATCAGAAAATTGTCTTGTACACACTTAAAAATTCCTCTCCACCTAAACCTTTAGCACTATGGCAGTCCCAGTCGATGTTTGGAAAGTTAAAATCCCCTACCATAACTACTCTATTATTCTTACAGATAGCTGAGATCTCCTTACAAGTTTGTTTCTCAATTTCCCTCTGACTATTGGGGGGTCTATAATACAATCCCAATAAGGTGATCATCCCTTTCTTATTTCTCAGTTCCACCCAAATAACTTCCCTGGATGTATTTCCGGGACTATCCTCCCTCAGCACAGTTGTAATGCTATCCCTTATCAAAAATGCCACTCGCCCTCCTCTCTTGCCTCCCTTTCTATCCTTCCTGTAGCATTTGTATCCTGGAACATTAAGCTGCCAGTCCTGCCCATCCCTGAGCCATGTTTCCTTAATTGCTATGATATCCCAGTCCCATGTTCCTAACCATGCCCTGAGTTCATCTGCCTTCCCTGTTCAGCCCCTTGCATTGAAATAAATGCAGTTTAATTTATTAGTCCTACCTTTTCCCTGCCTGCCCTGACTGTTTGACTCACTTCTGTTCTCAGCTGTACCACTCTCAGATCGATTTCTTTCCTCACTATCTCCCTGGGTTCCACCCCCACCCCCCACCCCCCACCTTACTAGTTTAAATCCTCCCAAGCAGTTCTAGCAAATTTCCCTGCCAGTATATTAGTCCCCTTCCAATTTAGGTGCAATCGGTCCTTCTTCTACAGCTCACTTCTACCCCAAAAGAGATTCCAATGATCCAAAAATGTGAATCCTTCTCCCATACACCAGCTCCTCAGCCGTGCATTCATCTGCTCTATCCTCCTATTCCTGCCCTCACTAGCTCGTGGCACTGGGAGTAATCCAGATATTACTACCCTTGAGGACCTCCTTTATAAATTTCTGCGTAACTCTCTAGAATCTCTCTTCAGAGTCTCAACCTTAGGGGCAGGGTCACTGAATATTTTTAAGACAAGGGTGTACATACTCCTGTTAGGCCGGTGAATCAATAGTTATAAGAGGGTAGATGGAAATGTGGAATTTGAAATACAAATGATCTTACTGAGTAGCAGAACAGGCTGCAGGAGCCAAATGGTCACCTGCTCTGCTATTTTGTATGCTGATATGTAACACTTTCCCACTGAAATAATTATTTTTGCAATGTTTTATTAGAGTTGCTAAAGAGTTCTAATTTTATTTGACTACAGGTTCAATGCACAATAAAAAGTATTTTCAAAGAATATTACTGGAAAAATTATTCTTAGGTTCACTTGGCTCCTCTTTCTTAAGAATGTAAGAACGAGGACCAGATGTAGCCAAATCAGCTCCTCGAACTTGCTCCGCCATTCATTACAATCATGGCTGATCTCAGCTCGGCCACAACTTCACTTTCCTGCTCACTCCTTGTTACTGATTAAAAGCCTGTCTATCTTTCCTTAAATTTACTCATTCACCCACACTCTAGGGCAGTGAATTTCAAAGGCTCACAACACTTTTACAGAAGTAATTTCTCCTCATCTCTGGTTTAAATCCACTATCCCTTATTCTAAAATTAAGACTTCTCATTCTAGATTGCCCCACCCCCCCCCCCACCAAAAAGGAAACATCCTGTCTCTGTCTACATTGTCAATCTTCTTTAGCATGTTATATACCTCAATTAGATTTCCTCTCAGTCTTCTAAACTCAAGAGAGTGTAGGCCTAAACTGCTCAATCTCTCTTCATAAGACTAATCTCCTCTGAATTGCCTCCAATGCAATTGCATTTCTTCTCAAGTAAGTCATAGACGATGGCTTTCGAAAATGCAAGTATTTGTACACAATACTCCAGATGCTGTCACACTAATGCCTTATCCAGTTGCAGCAACACCTCCCTACTTTTATAATCTATTCCTTTGGCAAAAAATGCTAAAACTCCATTCGCCTTCCTTTTTAAGTACTGTACCTACATCCTAGCTTTCTACAATTCATGCATGAGGATACTCAGATTCCTGTCACTGAAGCACTCTGAAATTTCTCTCCAATTAGGTAACAAGTTGTTTTTCTATTCTTCCAACCAAAATGGACAACCTCACTTATCTATGTTAAACTGCCATTTTCTGAAAATTTGATGGCCAAAGATAAAATTAAGTTAGAGACAAAAGAACTGCAGATGCTGGAATCCAAGATAGACACGCAGGAAGCTGGAAAAACACAGCAAGCCAGGCAGCATCAGGAGGTGGGGAAGTCGATGTTTTGGGTGTAACCCTTCTTCAGGACTGTGGATGGTTGTAAAGGGAGCCGCAGATAAAGGTGTTGGGGGGGGGGGGGGGGTGTAATGGGGATAGGTGAAAACAGGTAGAGGGTACAAACTGGTTGGTCAATGAGAGGGATGAATCTGGTTGGTGGCTGAGAGGAATGGAAGGGAGAGGGAGGGGCTGGGAAGGGAGTTGAGTTGGGGGATGGGAAGGGAGGTTATTTGAAATTGGAGAACTCAATGTTGAGTCCTCTGGGCTGTATACTGCCCAAGTGGAAAATGAGATGTTGTTCCTCCAATTTGCAGTTTGGTTCGTGGCAATGGAGGAGGAGGCCAAGGATGGTCATGTCGGAAAGGGAGTGGGAAGGAGAATTAAAATAGATGGTGACTGGGAGGTCTGGGTGGCCCTTTCAGGCCTAGCTGAGATCCTCGGGACCAGCCTCCAGCTTTTGCCTCCACTTCTGGCTCCTCCCACTCTGCAATCAACTACATTTCCCAGGGTCACCCCAGGTCCTACTGCCTGCCTGCAGCTAGCCTCACCTATCTACCCCACAATGCACCCCAACCCCCTGCAGACCTTCCCCTATTCCCAACCCGCTCCCCAGTCCACCCTCCTCCCAATCTCCTTTCTCTCCAACACCTACTCCCCCCACCACACCACATCTAACCCTCACCCACCACATCTATCACCCTTCCCCTTCCACTTCAGTCTCCTTGGGCCCCCCACAAAACCCCAGCCCTGAGCCTTGCCACATAGTCATTATGCCCCCACCCTGACCTCAAACTCTCTGAGTCTGAACTGTCCGTCCTTAGCAAAGGGGTAACATTCGTGTCCTCCATCTCCACCTGAATGAATTCTGCACCCGCCAACGTTGAGCTCTTCTTTCTCTGCCTCTGTCCCTCTTTCTTCAACAAAAACTCCCAACCTCCCTCTGAGGATCCCTTCTCCGACCTCCAACCATCCTCTTCCACTTGGTCAAACCCCCGCTGGCCTCGTACCCAGCCTAGACCTCTTCATTGCTGACTGCTGACCAGGACATCAGCTGCCTCAATTTTTCCGACACCCTCACCCCCTTTGAATGTGTAGCACTCCACTCTCTCCGTACAAACCCCCAGTTTATCATCAAACTCGCTGACAACAACCTCACTGTGATCCATCAGGAAAATCACTCACATTGTCCGTGCCTTCATTGCCTCTGGTGATCTCTCCTCCATTACCTCCAATATCATAGTTCCCCAGCTCCACACTGCTTGGTTTGACCTGCTTCCCAAGATCCACAAACCCAACTATCCCAACCAACCCATCAGCTCGGCATGTTCCTGCCCTACTGAACTCATCTCATTCTGTCTCAACTACATCCTCTCTCTGTTGGTTCAGGCACTTCCCATCAACATACATGACACCAACCACACCCTCCATCTCTTCAGTAACTTCCAGTTCCCTGGCCCCAGCACATTATCTTCACTGTGGACATGCAGACCTTATACACCTTATACACCCCACAACGATGGCCTTCAGGCCCTTAGCTTCTTTCTCTCCAACATACCCATCCGGTATCCCTCCACGAACACTACACAACCCCACCACCACTTCCCCCACTTGTCTAAACTAATCCTTGCCCTTAATAACTTTTCCTTTAACTCCTCCCATTTCCTCCAAATCTAGGGGGTGGCCATAGACACCCAGATGGGCCCCGGCTATGCCTTCCTCTTTGTCGAACAGTGCCTCCTCAGTACCTATACAGGCAACTGTGCCCCAACTCTTCCGCCATTACATTGATGACTGCATCAGTGCAGCGTCCTGCATCCAAGCTGACCTGGAGCAGTTCATTGACTTCACCACAACTTCCACCCTGCCCTCAAATTCACTTGGTCCATTCGAACACCTCCCTCTCCTTTCTTGACCTCTCCATTTTCATCTCCAGCAACAGTGTCAAAAAGGACATTTACTACAGACCTACAGATTCTCACAACTACCTGGACTATACCCCTCCCACCCAGTATCCTGCAAGAATTCCATCCCTTTCTTCCAATTCCTCTGCCTCTGTCGCATCTGCTCGGATGAGGAGACATTCCATTCCCAAGCATCCCAGATGTCCACCTATTTCGAACACCGTGCTTTCCACCCTCTGTCATCCAAACAGCCCTTCACTGCACCACCTCCGTTCCCTGTTCCACTGCTCCAAAGCCCCCCCCCAACACAATAATGACTGAGTTCCTCTTGTCCTCACCTACCTCCCTACCAGTCTCCACATCCAATGCATCATCGTTAAAATGTCCGCCAATTCCAACTAGACCCCACCAGCAAGGACATCTTGCCCTCCCCACCCCTCTCTGTTTTCTGCAAGGACCGTTCCTGTTGCCAATCCTTGGTTGGCGCCACTCTCCCCAACAACCACTCCAAAGCCCCCCCCCGGTACCTTCCCCTGCAACCAGAAAAGATGCAGAACCTGCTAGCACACCACCCCCTCACCTCCATCCAGGGCTCCAAACAGTCCTTCCAGGTGAGACAGAGGTTCACCTACCTCTCCTCCAACTTAGTTTACTGCATTCAGTGCTCCTGATGTGGCCTTCTCTACATCAAGGAGACCAAACGTAAATGCAGGGCTCATTTCGCCGAACATCTCAGCTGGACCCGCAGGGGCCGACAGGACCTCCCAGTCACCGCCCATTTTAATTCCCCTTCCCACTTCTTTCCAACATGACCATCCTTGGCCTCCTCCATTGCCAAAATGAACCAATCAGCAAATTGAAGGAACAACGCATCATCTTCCGCCTGGGCAGCCTACCACGCAGAGGATTCAACATTGAGTTCTCTAATTTCAAGTAACCTCCCTTCCCATCCCCCAACTTCCTTCCCAGTCCCTCTCCCTCCCTTCCATTCCTCTCAACCACCAATTGGAATCACCCCTCTCATCGACCAACCAGCCTGTACTCTCTAACTATCTCTACCTATTCCCCTTCACCACTCTGCGCCCCCACCCCAATATCTTTATCTGCAGCTCCCCTACACTCACCCCTGGTCCTGAAGAAGGGTTCTTGTGTTTAAAATGACTAGCTCAAATCTGTGGATGTTCATCACAGCATCATGAAACTTCTCAGTTTATAGATGATGTCTTCTTAAAATTCAAATATTTCTACATATGAGGTACAGTATACCTATGTATTGTTTCTTTTCAAGCATACATATGAAAATAATCTAGTGCCCTACAAGTATTGGTCTCCTCATTGTCTTCAATCCAGTTCATTCATGGAATCCAGTTTCCTTTCTTCATATTTTTCTGATCTGTTCAATGCTTTTCTCCTTTTATTTCATCGACCTTGCATCTCTATTGCATTTTTGGCTTGAAGTCTTCGGAATTATGCATCGTTTTGCTGGAATTTGAACAGATTTCGGTCTGTACTATTTCAGTGAATTTGTATTGATGTATTACCCTTTAATGTTGCATCTGGCTTCTAAATCTAAAATGTTAATTTCCTTTCTGCGTAATACTGAAATCTTTTAATTAAATTTTGAATAACGCAGATGAATAGTGCATCCTTATACATCAATGAAATCTAAGGATTTATTGCATTTACACCCCCAGTTGTTATGGGATACAGGCTTCCTTGGTTTGGTTTCTTTGTTTCCTGCAGGGGAAAGTGAAGAACTTGATCTGAAAGGAAGTGACAGTTCCATTAACTTAGAATGGACAGAATGAGTATACAAAATTCTGGCAACTAAAGACATTCATTTTGAAGTAATGCAAAGTGATTCTGATTGCTGCCACTAAGTAAGTAAATGCCATGATGGGAGAATGATTTGAATGATTTGACAGTTTTGTTTTGAGCTTTAGTGCTACATTTTTGGAAAGGTTTCTATTTGTCTTTCACAGTAGTCAAAAACTGATAAATTGTGAATTGTAACTCTTGTGGCAAATTGCCTTCATTCAGTTGGCCTTAATGTAACCTCAAGTGTGCCATTTTCTAAAAGCTCCAATTTCTTAAGTTGTCTTTTATTAAAACTGTTTTGTAAAAAGCGGATATATTTAGTAAATTGTAGGTTTCTTCTTATTCTTATTGCTTTCATTTATGTGACTAGAGAGTAACCAATGTTGAGTGGTGTTGTGGCACTTTCACAATTATACTGCAATGTAATATGTTAAATCTCTTTTTCCAGTTATTCCTGATAAACTAAGATGTGACATTGTCAGTTGTTTACATAACAGAAGTGCACTAACTAATCACAGAATTCAGAGAATTGGTACAGAATGCAATGAGGCCCACCATGTTATACAGTCATCAAGCTCTACAGCATGCAAACAGGCCCTTCAGCCCAATTTGCCCATGCTGCCTCATCTCCACTATTTAACCTAGTCCCATTTGCCTGAATTTAGTCCACATCCCATCCATGTACATTTTAAAATATTTCTTAAATGACAAAATTGTACTCGCTTCCATCACTACCTCTAGCAGCCCTTTGCATAACTCATCACCCTCCGTGTGAAAGAATTGCCCCTTTGGACCCTTTCATATCTATCCTGTCTCACTTAAACCTTTTTCCACTTGTTTAGACATCCCTTCCATGTAGAAAAGCTGTCAGCTATCTAATTTATCTATAAGATCACTTCTCAATCTCCTGTGGTCCAGGGAAAGAAAACCCAGCCTATCTAACCCCTCCTTATAACTTCCAGTCCAGGTAGCATCCTAATAAATCTTTTGTGCACTCTTTCTAGTTTAATAATATCCTTTCCATAGTAGGATGGACCAGAACTCCAAATGTGACCTCGCCGTCTTGTACAGCTGCAACAAGACGTCCCAACCCCTATACTCAAAGCTCTGACTAATGAAAGAAAGCATGCTGAAAGCCTTCTTCACCCTGTCTACCTGTGACTCAACTTGCAAAGAACTATGCACCTGCACTCTTAGGTGTCTTTGTTCAGCAACACTGCCCAGGACCCTACCATTTACTGTACAAGTCGTGCACTGATATGTCTTATCGAATTGCAAAACCTCACATTTATTTAAATTCAACTTCATCTGCCACTAATTGATCTATTGGCCCATTTGATCAAGGTCCCATTGTATTCTGAATTAACCTTCTTCACTGTCTACTACACTGCCAATTTTGGTGTCATCTGCAAACTTACTAACTATATCTCTTATATTCACATCAAAATCATTTATAAGAATGATGAAAAGCAGTGAACCTTTCACTGATCCTTGCGGCATACCACTGGTCACCGGCCTCTAGTCCAAAACACAG
Organism: Chiloscyllium plagiosum; assembly: GCF_037043375.1. Classification (NCBI taxonomy): domain Eukaryota; kingdom Metazoa; phylum Chordata; class Chondrichthyes; order Orectolobiformes; family Hemiscylliidae; genus Chiloscyllium; species Chiloscyllium plagiosum. Next base: position 148,444,146 of record NW_028270140.1, read on the forward strand.
TCCACCACCACCACCCTCTGTCTCCTTCCTTCAAGCTAATTTTGTATCCACTGGGCTAGTTCCTCCTGGATTTCATGTGATCTAACCTTGCTAACCAATCTGCCAAGCGGAACCTTGTCAAACACCTTGCTGAAATCCATATAGACAACATCAACCTCTCTGCCTTCATCTGTCTTTTTTTGTCAAGTTAGTGAGACACAATTTTCCATGCTGAAAATGTGTTGCTGGAAAAGCGCAGCAGGTCAGGCAGCATCCAGGGAACAGGAGAATCGACATTTCGGGCATAAGCCCTTCTTCAGCATCTGCAGACCTCACTTTCTCCACAATTTTCCATGCACAAAGCCAAGTTGACTATCCCTGGCCTTTCCAAATGCACGTAAATCCTGTCCCTCAGAATTCCTCCTCACAACTTACCCATCACTGATGTCAGGCTCACAGGTCTATAGTTCCCTGGCTTTTCCTTCCCACCTTTCTTAAATAATGGCACCACATTAGGCAGCCTTCATTCTTCCGGCACTTTACCTGTGGCTATCAATGATACAAATATCTCAGCAAGGGGCTCAGCAATCTCTTCCCTAGCTTCCCACAAAGGTCTGGATTCTGCACCTTCAATGACTTATGTACATACATGGCAAGTCCCTCTGCTCCTACACCTCCTTTAGAATGAATCACTTCAGATTTCTCTGCATTGAATGTTGTCTGCCTCCTATCTTGTCATTTTATATTTATATGCAGATCTTGTTGTTCATTAACAGCATAACACTGGAACCCTTTCTGTTTAGTGGTAATGTCACTGGCCCGTAATCCAACACCCCAGGCTATGGTTCTGGGGACATGGTTCAAATCCCACCATAGCATTTTAAATTCAGTAAAAGTTTGAACTAAAAAGCTAGTGACAACTAAGTAACCACTGTCAATTATGGCAAATCTGAGTCAGGTTCACTAAAGTCCTTGGTCTAGCCTACATGTGATTCCAGACCCACAGCAATTGGGAATGGACAATAAATGCTGGCCTTGGCGATGACTCACACATCCCACAAGTGAATAATAAAAATTAGATGCCTGGTCCAGAGACTTCAGGGATCTATGTTCTTCCAGTCTGGGCATTTAGCTAAAATCAGTCCTGAAGGTCAAGTTCCACCAGCCAGGGAATTACGGGTAATTTAGTATTTGCTGCCATTGCCTTTCTAGATGGAAGTGGCCATTGGTTTGGAAAGTATTGTATAAGCATCTTTGGTGAATTTCTGCTGTGCATCTTTTAGATACTACACACTACTACTGATCTTTGGTGAATGGAGTGGATGCTTGTGATATAGTGCCAGTCAAGCAGTCTGCTTTGTCCTGGATGGTGTCAAGCTTCTTGAGTGTTGTTGGAGCTGCACCATCCAGGCAAGTGGGCAGTACTGCATCCTGGCTTGTGGGCTGTGGGCGGTGGGCAGCCTTTGGAGAGGCAGGAGGTGAGTTACTTGCTGTGGGATTCTTAGCCTCTGACCTGTTCTTGCAGCCACTGTGTTTATACTTTATTTATATGGCTAGTCCAGTTTGATTTCTGGTCAATGGTAACCCCAGGATGTTGTTAGTGGGGGATTCAGTGATGATAATGCCACTGAATGACAAGGGTAAGGAGTCCATATAAAATTCTATCTGAGCAGGGTCAGTTTGGACAGGAATCCACTGCATGTCTGAGCTGCCATGATGTTAAGATCACAAAGGGAATGGTTACAGAAATGGAAGAATTGGAGATAGTATAGAAAGAACTGTTCCCTCCAGAGATGAAAGGAATCATCGCTGATTATGTACTCTCGTCACAAGATGGTTAAAGTGTGGAATGACATGTGCAGACCAGACCATAGTACAATCCCTGCACTCTGTTTAGATTCAATGTGCCCCATTTGAACTGAAATACCTTGGATCACAGTTCAAGAATCGCTGATCACTGAGCCTATGCGTAGTCAAATCAGTTGCTGTGAGAGATGACCAATGCTTGGCCATTAGAAATCCTTTCATCCTTGGGATGTCTGAACTAGCTTCTCATCACTCATGATGTTGTGACTTAGCCAGTTCTGACAGCAAATAATTCAATTAGCTGGCATTTTAATGGAGCAGGTTAAATATATTTATAAAAGTGAAAGATTATTTACAAGGATATTTGACCCATATAAGTGCCTTCAGTAAGTGCTTTTCTTCTTCTGCCTCACACTATATTAAAGTGCAGTCTTGACTTTTACAGCTGGGATGGTGAGACCCTGTTTTGCAGTTGATCCTGTTGACCTGGAAAGTTTGGGTGATCATGCCTAGATGCCTTTGGGCCTAGATGGCCCAGGTTTTCTGAGTCTCCTGACTAGATATAATTTAATACTCCCCAGCTTAAAGTTTTGCAGAGTTTGTGATCACAGACAGGGTGGAAGTAGAAGAGTTGAGCATTGTCCTGAGAAGAGGTTTTTGGGGATCTTATGTGGGTCCTGTTGTGCGTGGGTCTCACTGACAGGAAGGGACACCTGAAGTGAATTTGAGGATTCCTTACTCTCTCTTGCCTTGGTATTGATGTTGCGAACTTCTGGCTAAAGTGATGGAGGATAAAAGTAGGTTCTGTTGCTGCAACTGTACAAGACATTAGTGAGACTGCACTCAGAGTATTGCATACAATTTTTCCCCTTACTTCAGGAAGGATGGAGTTGCATTGGAGGTTGCTTAGAGGAGATTTATTAGATTGATTCCAGAGCTGAGGGGTTCATGTACTGAAAACAAATTGAGTAGTTTAAGCCCATACTCTCTAGAGTTTAGAGTAATGAGAGGAGAGCTAATTGAGGTAAACAAGATGCAAAAGGGGATTTACAAAGTAGAAGTAGAGAGATGTTACCTCTTGTGGGGCAATCTGGAATGAGAGGCCATAGTTTTAGGATAAGGAGTAGCAGAGATAGTAGAAGCGGGAAACTTCACAATCTTTTAAAAGGTCCTTGGATGAGCATTTGAAATGTCATAACATCCAAGGCTCTGCGCTAAATGCTGCACAGCAATGAACCTTATTACTTCAGAACTTTAGAAATGGCGTAGAAAATCATATATCCAAATTTGCTGAAGACACAAAATTAAGTAGCATTGTAGACAGTGTAGATGATAAAATAAAATTACAAAGGCATACTGTTAGTCTAAGTGAATGGACAAAACTGTGATAGATGGAGTTCAATGTAAGCAATTGTGAGGTTATCCATTTTCAATCCACAAAGGATAGATCTGACTGCTTATTGAGTATGAAGTTAAACATACTGGATGTCCAAAGAGACTTGGGGGTTCAGATGCATAGATCTTCAAAATGTTATGAATAAATGCAGCAAATAATCAAGAAAGCTAATAGAATGCTGGCCTTTCTATCTAGAGGACTGAAGTACAAGGTTGGAGAAGTTATACTGCAGTTGTACAAATCCTAGTTAGACCCCACTTGGAGTATTGTGAGCAGATCTGGGCACCACACCTTAGGAAGGATTTATTAGCCTTGAAGCAAATGCAGTATAGGTTTACAAGAAACATTACTTCAGGGGTTAGATTATAAGGAGAGATAATACAAATCAGGCCTGTTTTCTCGAGAATTTAGAAAGTTAAGATCAGAAAGTGATCTGACCAAAGTCTTCAAGATAGTAACAGGAAAAGACAGGTTAAAGAAAGATAAACTATTGCCATTGGTTGAGGATTCTTGAACATGGGGGCTATAGTCTGAGAATAATGGCTAGATCATTCAGGAGAGATGTTAGGAAGCATTTCTGCACACAAAGGGTGGTAGAGGTTTGAACTCTTCAAAGAGACTTGGGGGTTCAGATGCATAAATCTTCAAAATGTTATGAATAGGGTGGTAGAGGTTTGAACTCTCCAAAAAAGAGCAGTGAATGCTGGATCACTTGTTAATTTGAAATCTGAGATAGATAAATTTTTGTTAAGCAAAGGTACAAAGGAATATAGACCAAAGGTAGGTATACGGAGTTAGGCCACAAATCAGCCATGACCTCATTATATGGTGGAACAGGCTCAAAGGGCGATATGGCCTATTTGTGTTGTTATATTGGGGCAAGTATAAATTTAGTGTTGCTTTGTCTGTACAGACTTGATGGACCAAAAGTCTCTTCTGCACTGTTTGATTCTATGATTCAGGTTTAAAACAGAGGTGATGAGAAATTACTTCTCTCAAAATGTCGTGAGTCTATGGAAATCACTATCCCAGAGTGGAGTGTAAATTTAGTAAATTTAAGAAGGAGATAGACAGATTTTTGAGGCCAATATGAGAGTCGCAGGTAGATAGAATAGTGAAGAAGGCTTTCCTTTATTGGTTAGAGCATTGAGTATAGGAGTTGGGAGGTCATGTTGCGGCTGTACAGGACAGTGGTTAGGCCATTTTTGGAATAATTCTGGTCTTCTTCATATAGGAAAGATGTTGTGAAACATGAAAGGGTTCAGAAAGGATTTACAAGGATGTTGCCAGGATTGGAGGATTTGAGCTATAAGGAGAAGCTGAATAGGCTGGGTCTATTTTCTATGGAACTTCGGTGGCTGGGGGGTGATCCTATAAAAGTCTATAAAATCACGAGGACATAGCTAGAATAAATAGACAAAGTCTTTTCCCAGGGATTGGGGAATTCCAAAACTCGAGGGCATAAGTTTAAGATGAGAGGGGAAAGATTTAAAAGGAATCTAAAGGGTAAGTTTTTCACGCAGAGGGTGGCACATGTATGGAGTGAGCTGCCGGAGGAAGTGGTGGAGGCTGGTACAACTTAAAAGGCACCTTTATGGGTATATGAACAGGAAGGATTTAGAGGGATATGGGTCAAATGCTGCCAAATGGAACTAGATTTATTTAGGAAATCTGGTTGGCGTGGACAAGTTGGACCGAAGGGTCTGTTTCCATGCTGTACGTCTCTATGGCTCTATGTACCTTGTTGATACTTTTCTAGAATAAAAGTTTCTGGAAAAAAAGCTTGCAAATGCTTTACATTTGGGTATATTGTCACAGCTTTAGAAATGGTGTGAAGGTGAAAGCTCCAAAGGGAGGCCCACGACTGCATTTTACACATTCTTCAATTCAGAACAAAGTTTAAATATTGTACAGAGAAAAGGGGAAAAAAAGCCTTATTCCTTTAAAACACTATTACTCATAATATGACCTTGGGCCATGTATGTCCTACATCTCCTTCACCTTTGACCCTTGGCAGACTCGCTGTTCCAGATGCCTTAAGTTTCTCTTTACAGACTGCCAGCTTCTACAATGTTGACTGATGAGCTGGAATACATTGTTTTTCAATTTCCTATTGCTGTGCAGCAAAAAAAATCAGGAAATACTATTCAAAGACTGTTTCTGCAAGACTCCATTAAAACAGCACTATTGCGCCCCTAGTTCTTTTGACTGTTGAAACTTATTCCTATTGTGAACTGTTATAGTGGTAAATTTGAATCAGTATTTTGGTATCTACTGAATCCTGAGTACAATTCTCTGACTGAAAACAGAGCCTGAGTAGAACTTTATTTACAGTTGTGGCTATAAGCCATATTGAGAAGGAGCTAATTTGACTAAAGATAATTAGGTTATTAATTACAGTTCCTTCAGAGTTCCTTCTGTTTGGGCATATTTAATCTGCTTGCATGCATGACCAATATCAGTAAGACTTCCAAATCAATTTTCTTAAATAAACCTAATTTTAATTTTTAATTAAAAACTTGTAGAATCTAATGAATTTGATAATGAATAAATACTGAAATGAAGACTGTTTCTTTCCTTTTATTGATGCTGATAAAACAAAAAGCCAGTAAGTTTCTGAAACCTTGAATACCTTCCTTTTTTTTTTGTAAAGATATGCATTTCTAAGTTTTCAGACAATCTTTGTGGTGTAACGAGTAGTGTCCTGCTTTTGAGCCATAAGTCAAGGCTTCCACTCCTACTCTGCATTCTACATTGCTACGGAAGCTATTGGGACAAACATAGAAAATGCCAGCAGCGCAGGGAAATGGCCCTTACTTGGACTTTTAATTGTCTTGATTGGTTGCCTACCTCCAGTTAGTAGGAAGTTGAACTGCTGCTATTATTATTAATCAGAAACTTCTATAAGGGTCTATCAGGTTTCTCTGATATGGCTTCCCTGTTATTTTACCAACTCCCCACTTCCTAGCTTGCCATCAGGGGATCATAAAGCTCCACCATTTCTGTTTTTATGTACTGTAGAAATGAAAATTTCCTAAAATGACAACCACTGCCACACTGATTTGGGACAAAGAATCTGCAGTCCCTCTAAATGCAGATTGTGGCTGCTCTTTCACCAAGAAATGCCTCTAACTGCATTATTGAACCTCTGCCAGCTGCCAGATGCTCACCTCCAAATTGGTCCCTGCCAGCTGACTGAAATAGCCGCATTTAATTGGTCCCAGTTGGTCTCAAGTTCGGCTCTTAACTCACCAAGGCTTCTTAAGAGCCATGAGTTGAAAAATGTGTTGCTGGAAAAGCGCAGCAGGTCAGGCAGCATCCAAGAAGCAGGAGAATCGACATTTCGGGCATAAGCCCTTCTTCAGGAACCTTACCTCCAGCATCTGCAGTCCTCACTTTCTCCTTCTTAAGAGCCATGGCCTTTACCTAAAAGGACAAATGTAGAAACATCACCATTTCCAAATTCTGCTCAAAGCCACAAACCATCATGACTCAACCAGTAAGGGGTTAGGGGGTTAGGAGGGCTAAATGGAGACATGTAAAGTACTTGACAAGTAGAATTAAAAAGAATCTCAAGTCGCTTTATACATATATTAGAGAATAGCTATGGAAAGTATAGGTTCACTCAAGGATAAAGGAGAGAATTTATGTGTCTAACCAGAGCAAGTGGGTGAGGTTTCCTAATGAGTACTTTAAAGCATCTCAAGCATCACAAGGAGAGGGACATGGATGATGGTAAGATTAGAGGGGTATGTTTATGTTCTAGGGCATGTTGATATTAATAAAGAGGAAGTTATGGATGTCTTGAATTGCATTAAGGTAAATGCGTCACCACAGTCTGATGGGATCTATCCCAAGATACTGAAGAAGGCAAGAGAAAAGATTGCTAGGCCTTGACAGAGACTTTAATGTCTTCGTTAGCCACAGGCAAGGTCCCAGAGGATTAGAGAATAAGTAATGTTCCTTTCTTTAAGAGGAACAATGAGGATAAGCTAGGAAACTATAGGCTGGTGAGCCTTAATTAGTGGTAAGAAAGTTGTTGGAGAAAATCCTTAGGGGCTGGATTTACTTGCATTTAGAAAAGAATGTACTTATTAGGGATGGCTAGCATGGTTTTGTGCAGGTAAGTTAACAGGGAAGCCACATCAGAGAAACCCATTAGACCCTTCTTGAAGTTTTTGATTGATAATAATAGCAGCAGTTCAACTTCCTACCAATTGGAAGTCTTGTCTCACAAATTTGATTGTTTATTGAAGATAAGGCCAGTATCACCTTTTGTTCAGTATGGAAATATCAAATACTAGGGGACATACAGTTAAGGTGAGAGAGGAATGTTGTCTACATAAACTTTTCTAAAGCATTTGAAGAGGTCCCTCATGTAGGCTGGTCCAGAAGATTAGGTCACATGGGATGCACAGTGAGGGGTAAGTTGGCTTGGTCACAGAAGATAGATGGTAGTTATGGAGAGGTGTTTTTCTGATTGCAAGTCTGTGACCAGCAGTGTTTCACAAGGATCAGTGCTGGGACCTCTGTTATTTGTAATATATTAAATGATTTGGATGAAAATGTGGGTGGTCTGATGAGTAAGTTTGTACATAACACTAAATTTGGTGGAATAGTGAATATGAGGAAGAATAGGAAGAATATCTGTGTCAAAGGATATAGATCAGTTGAAAAGTTGGGCAGATGAGAGATTCAGGATGGCGGCGACCCAGCAGGTCTGAGTCTGCAGAGCTCTGCCCAAGACTCAGGCAAAGTGGGGTGCCCATCCTCACCCCACCTGTTAAATTACTTAAAATAGCTTTAGCCCAGCACTCTTGGCCATTTTGCATCATGCATCAAACTTTAACAGTTTGGTCCTTTTTAAAATGACTAAGGGCAAAACCTCTGACAGTTCGCAACAGGTAGGGACACCCCCCCCCCCCCCCCCCCCACCCCCCCAACACACCTCGGGGGACTTACCTGCAGAGGTAAGCCTGATTTTGGAGTTCATGAAACTCCAAGAGAAGATCGATGCATCCATCAAGGAGACCCGGTCAAGGTGGGAGTCGATCTCAGTCATTCTACAGAAGCTGGGTCAGGTCTGGGCTCTTGAGTGGCGTGTTCAGACCCTGGAGGAATATACCGATGACCTCGAAAATCGAGGTCATCAGAAAAACATCCGGTTGCTGGGCCTTCCCAACGAAAGGAGGAACGCCAGCTTGGGGATTTCCTGGAGCAATAGCTCCCACAACTACTGAAACTGGAGTCAGAGCTGGGCCAAGTGCGGGTTGAGCCGGCCTACTGGGTTGCTGTGTGCAGGCCCGGGTCGGACCAACACCCCCACCCAGTTCTAATTCGACTTCAATGTTACAGAGAAAAACAAATGCTGCTGGAGGCCTCCAGAATCTTGGGGAAGGATCCCCATGCCATGATGTACAAGGGCTCCAATATAATGTTGTTTCAGGACTTTTATCTGGTTATGGTCCACAAGAGGAGGGCATTCAATGAGGCAAAGAAGTGTCTGAGAGACTTAAATATTCAATATTCTATGCGATATCTGACAACGCTGCGCTTCAGTCATGGAGGATCTGTGTATAACTTTGGATCACCGTTTAAGTGGTGCACCTGGAATGTCAAAGGGAGCCATTCGTCAATCAAAAGGAAAAAGATATTATCAAGTCTTTAAAAAGGAAGGGTTGATGTAGCTCTTTTACAGGAGACACATCTACATGATAAGGAGCACTCGAAGCTGCAACAGGGTGGATTTGGCCAGATGTTCTTTTCATCTTTCAGCTCAAAAAGTAGGGGAGTAGCCGTTCTTATTTGGAAAAGTCTTCCCTTCCAAATGTTAAGCCAGATAAAAGATAAGTCTGGACGGTATATATTGATTAAAGCCCTAATATATGGAGAGGAATACGGGATTTTGAATCTATATTGCCCCCCGGCACACCCTTTAAAATTTGTAATGGAAGCACTCTCTAAGTTGATGGCTCTTGGGGTCCGCCATACAATTATAGGGGGGAGATTTTAATTATATCATTGATCCAGAGATGGACAGGATACCTAGGAGCTCTGCGGGCATATCTCTGAGAGCTAGGCAACTGGCGGATCTGAACAGGGATTTGGGACTGGTAGATGTGTGGAGGTGTCTTCACCCTGAGGGTAGAGACTTTATTTTCTACTCTAACCCACACAAGTGCCATACCAGAATCGACATGTTTTTTGTCCCCTCGATCCTTTTGAACTCGATACTGTCTTGTAAAATAGGTAATATAACTATTTCTGATCATGCTGCAATATACATGGAAGTTAAGACTAGTGATGATGGAATAGGTCCCTGACATTGGCGTATGGACCCTTTCTTATTGAAGGATAGCAAGTTCATAAAATATTTCTTGCAGGAATTTAAAACCTTCTGGGATATCAACTCAGGCACGGCCGGTAACCCTTCGATGATGTGGGAAACTGCTACGGCATATGCTCAAGGCTTGGTCATCTCATATTCTGCGACCTGGAAAAGACAAAAGGGAGAGCAACAGCGTCTGCTCGAGGCTCGCCTGAAGGCAGCTGAAATTGTGTATGTTGATAGGCCCTCCATTACTAAGGTACAGAGGATCACAGCCCTTAGGGCAGCCTTGAATACCGCACTGACTCAAACAGCAAACAGGGAGATAGTATTCGCAAAGCAGAGCTTATTTGAATACGGTGACAAGCCTGGCAGGTATCTAACGTACCTTGCCAGAAAGAAAAAAGCTCCCCAAGCCATTCTGTCTATTAGAGAGAGTGCTGGTACCCTGACTAGTAATCGTAAAAAGATCAATGCAGCCTTTAGAAAGTTATATTTTGAATTGTATAAGTCGCAGGACTGTGAGGATAGAACTAGGAAGATGAAGTATTTCTTTAAAAATCTGGCCCTCCTGGGCTGAACCTTGGAGCAGGTGTCGTTCTTGAATGCCCTCCTGACATTTGGACCAGACGGATTCCAGGCTGAGTTCTGGAAAGAATTTGTAGGGGAACTGGCCGGGCCACTCATAAATATGTATAACTATTCACATAGTCAGGGCTGCCTTCCACCTTCGTTGAGAGAAGCAAATATTTCTCTCATTCTTAAGAAGGGAAAGGCCCCAGAAGACTGCTCTTCATATAGACCCATATCCTTGTTAAATGTGGATTTTAAAATTCTCTCAAAAATGTTAGTATTAAGACTGGAAAGGGTTTTACCATTCATTATAAAAGAGGACCAGACGGGATTTATAAAGGATCGCAGCTCAACTAATAACATTAGAAGAGTCTTAAATATGGTACAAGCCTGCCAGCAGGGAGCGATACCAGGTTTAGTTGTCTCCCTAGCTGCAGAGAAGGCATTCAATTGGGTAGAATAGCCATATCTTTTCTATAGGCTGGAATGGTTCAGTGTTGGAGAGGTCTTTACTTAATGGATTTCAGTATTATATAATGATCCCAAAGCAGCGGTGATCACCAACGTGTTTAGTTCAGATAGCTTTAGTGTTGGCAGAGGCTGATGCCAGGGATGTTTCTCTCACCATTATTATTTCCACTAGTGATTGAACCGCTGGTGGAAGCTATATGAACTGACCCTAACATAACAGCTCCGGAGGTTGGATCGGGCAAGCACAAAATTACTCTCTATGCGGATGATGTCTTCCTTTTCTTAAGTGATCCTTTGACATCTATATTCAAGTGGTCAATTTATTTGGTATGTTTTCAGGTTACAAAACCAATTTTGTGAAATTGGAGGCCATGTCATTAGGAGGCCTTGCCAGTACATCCAATTTTCTGGACTGATCTTGTTTTCCCTTTCGGTGGTCACTATAAGGTTTTCTGTACTTAGGTATTTTCATTACTCCAGTATTTGGTCAGCTATATAAAGCCAATTATGCACACTTATTAGAGAAAATAAGGCAGGTCCTTCAACGTTAGAAAGATCTCCCAATATCTTGGCTAGGCAGAGTATCTTAGTTAAGATGAGTATTCTGCCTCGTCTTTTATATCCTATGAGAATGCTCCCCTTGATGCTGCCGAGACAGGCATTCCGTAAGCTTTACATATGGCTCAGCTCCTTTATTTGGAATCATAGACAGCCCCTTATCAAATTAGAAAAGCTGCAGCTTCCACAAGTAAGGGGAGGGCTGGACTTGCTGGATTTCAGGAGGTACCATTTGAGCTCCCTATTATCTTATGTAGCTGATTGGGTCTCTTGTGACCCACAATCAATCTGATTAGATATTGAGATTTCCCAAGCAAAATGTCCCCTCATCAATCTACTATTTATGGACAAGATGAGAGTTATTACGGACTATTGTAAAGACCATATTGTATTAAATACAATCAAAGCCTGGAGGATAATGCAACAAGATGAGGGTAACCTGCAAAAAACCTCCCTTTCTACCCCCATAGTGGGAACATTGGGTTTCTAGCCAGGACTGACCAATGCTACATTCAAAATTTGGGAGTCCAGAGGTATTTCCTGTTTGGGAGATGGTTCGATGGGGAGGTCATGATGTCCTTTCAGCAGCTGTGGCAGAAGTTCGGACTGCTCAGCAAGGACCTCTTTCAGTATTTTCAAATACGAGATTTTATACAAAAGAAGACCACACTGATAGTCAATCCTTATAAATCGGATAGGGAAAGGAGAGTGCTTTGGCCGATGGGGCCGCCCTCGGTCAGTACTCTCTACCATTTATTATGCAATAAGGTATGAAGGACATGGAACGGTTATATAAAACCTGGAATCAAGAATTAGGGTTGGAAATCTCTTTAGAAATGTGGGAGGACGTCTGGGAAAATGCCAGTAAGGTCTCTATCTGTAACAGAACTCAGGCCACTCAATTGAAGATACTTCACAGGACTCACAAAGCACCTGAACGACTCATAAAGTTCAAGGTAGGAGCATCCCCAATGTGTCCTAAATGCAAAATTGAAGTTGGTACTCTCACGCATTGTCTGTGGACATGCCATAAGATCTGCAGGTATTGGGACAGAGTAGCAAATGCCTTGACAAAGATTTTGGGTACGGAGATTGGATTGGATTCAGTGTTCCTACCTTTGGGCTCGCCAAATTTTCCCTCTCTGGATGTATACGGGAGGAAATTATTTACTATCCTTTCCTTTTGTGCGAGGAAAAATATTTTAGTGAACTGGGTATCCGAAGGTCCCCCAGGACTTTCAAATTGGCATAGGATAGTCATGGAATATATACATCTTGACTTCCTTACAAATATGGTGCACCAAAAAAACGGAATTATTTTATAGGACAAGGCAGACCTTTTTGAACTACACCGACACAGATATTTTAGCTATATTGTCCAGGGCTTTTGCTTACCTGTGGTAATGGTTCCGGCTGGTTTGGAGGCCCCCGGGAGGAGGAATCCCATATAAATACGGGTTTTGTTATGACTTGATATAAATTTATTTTGAGTATGTATCCAGTTTTTTATTTACCTTTTTGTTTATTGTTAATAATGTATAATGTTTTGGTCGTTTGTAGAATAGATTAGTTAGTTTTTTAAAAAAATTTACATTAGTGTTGTTATATTGTAAAGTGGAATACACTAGTTTGTATTATTTTTGTAATCTTGTAAAAAATCTTAAAAATCTTCTTTTTCAAGAAAAATATCTATCAAAAAAAGTTGGGCAGATGGAGTTAATCTGGACAACAGTGAGTTGATACAATTTGGGAGGTCAAATGCAAGAGGAAATTAGGTCCTGCATTGATATACAAAGATATCTTGCGGTATAAGACCATCGCTTCCTGAAAATAGCAACACAAGTGGATAAGGCTGTACAAGTGTAAGGTTAGGATATTAAGTATAAAATTAGGCAATCATGTTGCATCTGTATAAAGCTTAGGTAGGCCACATTTAAAGTATTGTGCAGAATTCCAGTTGCACACCATAGGAAGGATTTGGGGAGGCTGTCAAAGAATTTTACCAGGACAATTGCCTGGATTGGAGTGTATTAGTTTTAAAGACAGATTAACAAAAACTATCTAAGTTGTCCAAAGTGTCAGAGGCCGAGGGTTAACCTGATGGAAGTATGTAAGTTGTGAGAGGCATGGATAGGGTAGATAGTTGGTAGGTAGATAATCAGTCTTTCTTCCAGTATGGAAATGTCAAATACTCCGGGCCATAGGTTTAAGATGAGAGAGGGAAGGTTTTAATGAGATGCGCGTGAGAAATCTTTTAAATAGTTGATGATAGGTGCTAGGGAAGGTGGTAGAAGTAGATACAATTGCAATGCTTAAGAGATATTTATACAGACACATGAACAGGCAGAGAATAGAGGGATTTAGTCTATGTGCAGCCAGATAGAATTAGTTTAGAATGGCATCATGGTTGGTGCTGACATGGTGGACCCGAAGAGCCTGCTCCTGTGCTGTATTGTTCTATGTATCTACCTGCACCACCACATCTGTGTAAAAAAAAACTTTGAACTTTTCTCCTCTCACTTTAAATGTTCCTTCATTGTTGCTTGATCAAAATCCTAGAAATCTCTTCTTAACAGTACTGTGGGTCTATGAGGCCTGCAGCAGTCCAAGAAGTAGCTGACCATTATCTTCTGCAAAGCAATTTGGAATGGGCAACAAATGCTAGCCTAGCCATCAACTCCCACATTCTTTGAATAAAAAAACTGAAAAGAAAATATAAAATTCCGGAAATAAAGATTGAAAATTCTGAGTGTAAATCAGTCAAAATCTAAAAAGGCATACCAACATTTTGGCATGTCTTACAGATGCTCTCCCCCAACTTTTAACATTTTTCAAAATGCTGTCTCCTTTCTTATTCCAATGCTCGCTAACTCATTGTACACTGATCAACATTTCCTGTTTTCATTCACTGCATTTTCCAATATTGGCAGGAAGCCCATACACTAAATTTTCCAGTGGCTATATTCTGCAGTTCTAACAAAACTATTCTTTCTAGCTGCAAAAAAGTGACTCTGGTTCAGCAGCAAACTGTGAAATGAGAAGGCATTTGTTTTCTAACACTCTAAAGCTACACAAAACCATGGCAGGAACCCTGCCTGTTGAAGACTAGGTTCCAAGAGTGCCAGGCAGATCTAACAGTGCAATAGTTACAAACATCTTCTTTACTCTCGTTTAGCAAAGAACACAATTTTACAATTTCACAGTTTGCTTAGAATTTACCCTGCCTATGTTGGTTTCAACATTATTTAAGCACAGCAGATTCGCGAAGATGTATTTTGGCACTTGCTAAAAGTAATAGGCTATCATAATGGCTTCATTGGATAAGCCACTGAGTATCTGAACCATGCAGATCAGCAGGTTTCAGGTCTAATCCTAACTTGTGCATAACATAAATAATTTCTGTGAATATACAGAAAAGAAACTACTTAAGAGTTTCCATTCTGAATTACTATCCTTTTGGGAATGTGTCTGTGTGAATATTATATGATAAGATCAGCTATGGCTGTGATACTCTTTGCAGTTCAATAAAATGCCACTACTCCAGAGATAAATAAGAATGTCATTAACCAAATAATGACAAAAATCATTAGCAACTGGAATGATGAAATGCTCTCAAACAGATCTCAAAAATAGTTTACTTGTATAAAAAATTCCTATATACATTTTGTAAATAATTTTCAATGAAAGTTATAAATGAAAGTTATTCCAATACAAACTGTATTTAAATAAATGCAATGCAGTTAAAACTTTTATTACCATGAAACTTATTTTTGCAGTATATTTAGAACCTTTGCCTTTCTTCAGTCGTCTCACTTAAGCATTAAATGCATAAATTCATGAAAATAAGTATCCGACTCATCAGCACCATAAAGGAAAAAGATTGGCTAACATCACAGATTTGGACCTTTTGTCAGATTTGTGTCACAGCTGAGAACTTAAAGAAGACCTTTCTTTTCCCTTTTTGAGATGCTAGCTGACTGTTTTCTGTTTTTAATGTTAAGTATGATATAAGGCAGTCTGGACTGTTGCAATCCAGATGATAATGCCAGTGCCTGGAAAACAAATCCTATTAGTTTAATTGTGTTATCCCTATGTCTGCAGAACACTCTTGAATTGATTATGACTTTGTGTGCAATTATAAGGATGCAGATATTTTAATTAGATGTGTGAATTTCATCAATAATTAAATAAATATATATGTATTAGTACATAAAGTTAACTGTCTGGTTGTAAGTACTTTGGAACAGTGAAGTACTTTAAGACTTAAAAACTGAAAAAAATCTCAGAAGTCACACAACCCCAAGTCATAGTCCAACAGGTTTATATGAAATCACAAGCTTTTGGAGCGCTGCTCCATCATCAAGTCTTCACCTGATGAAGGAGCAGCACTTCGAAAGCTTGTGATTTCAAATAAACCTGTTGGACTATAACTTGGGTTTGTGTGACTTCTGACTTTATCCACCCCAGTTCAATGGCACCTCCACATTATGGCTATCATTGACATGAAAAACAATCTCTGCACTCTTACAAAATGCAAAAGTGTTCCTTCTTCCCAAGCACACTGCTCTTGACTACTCAACTCTTTCATGCATCACCACCTGCATCAGTTTAAATAGCAGTTCTATTGTAGATACACAGTTTCTACAGATCAAGTTATATTAAGGGGAACAGATTGATTAGAGAGAGATTAACTATTTCTGATAGCTGGGGAGTCCAGATCTAGGGGATGTGGTCTGAAAATTAAAGCCAGACCATTTAGGAGTGAAGTGACAGAATACTTCTACACACACAGCATGATAGAACTTTACAGCTTTTTTCAAACATACAAATTAAGTGTAGGAGTAGGCCATTCAACCCCACAAGCCTGTTCTGCTACATTGTTTAATTATAGATATTAAAAGATATAAAGCAATTTTGGATATGAATGAGGAGACAATTTACGCATTCATCTCATTGAATCATGGAACAGGCTTGAAGGATAAAGTGGTCTACTCCTATTTGTACATTGATTTTGGGAAACTGTTGTATGAATGGCTAACACATCATCTCATAGAATCATAGAACCTCTACGGTATGGAAACAGACCATTTGGCCCAACAATCCACACCAACCTATTCCCCTCCTGCATTTCTCCTGACTAATGCACCTAACCTACACATCCCTGAACACTATGGGGAAACTTAGCATGGTCAAATCACTTAACCCGCACATCTTTGGACTCTGGGGGGGATCGGGAGCTCCCGGACGAAACCCATGCAGACATGGGGAGAATGTGCAAATTCCACACAGACAGTCGCCCAAGGCTTGAATTGATCCGGGGTCCCTGGCACTGTGAGGCAGCAGTGCTAACCACTGAGCCACCGTGCAGCATGTGGTATTCTTCTTTCCGTTGTTGTTGCTAAATTAATGAGAAGCATTTAGTAAAATTAATTATTGTGTGGTATTATTACACAGTGCAATTTTAAGACCATGAATTTTGTTTAATCCAAGAGCAAAATAAATCAGACAATATTTTAGGATACAACAATGGCTCAGCCAGATGGAGAATTGAGAAACTGAGCCTTACAGATGGGCCCCCCAGATTCAGCCCCTGCGCTATGCTCAACAAACTGATTTTAGTTTAAGCAACAAAAGAGTTCACAAAATTTGTCTCCCTATTCCTAGATTAGGCAGTAGAAAATCTAATATCTGCTCGAAATTGCAATGTGGTGCTTCTTGGATGAAGACACTCTGACAATCACCTGTTGAAGGAGCGGTGCTCTGAAAGCTAGTGCTTCCAAATAAATCTATTGGACTATAATCTGGTGTTGTGTGACTTTTAACTCTGACAATTCCAGTCCAACACCGGCACCTTCACATCATTCATTCCCTCGGCTTGCATGGACTAGCGTGCATGATACTCAAAGTGAACAACTGGATGAACAGGGTAATTATGGAGAGAATGTATCCACTTGTGGGAGAGTCCAAAACTAGAGTCCACGAATACAAAATGGTTACTAATAAATTACCGTAAAAATGGTTTGCAAATAAAGAGAAATTTCTTTACTTAGTGAATTTGTTTTGTGCTGCCACAGGAAATGGTTGAGGCAATTAGCTCAGAATTTTCCCAAAGGATACTGGACTTTGTCAAAAAGGAAATCAAGTATAAAAGTAGGAAAAATCTCAATAATACAACAATAAAGTGCATCAGTCAGTCCACTACCAGAGAATTGCATCCAGCTTTGGTCTCCTTATTTATTAATTATTGTGTGGTATTATTACACAGTGCAATTTTAAGACCATAGTCCAGCTTTGGTCTCCTTATTTATTAAGGAATGCACTTGGAGGAACAGAAAGTTCATTTTGTTGATTTCTATGATGAAAGGGTTGTCTTATGAGGAAATGTTGAGCTGTTTGGGCCTATGTTATTTGGAGTTTTGAAGATTGAGAGATGTTTTTTATTGAAATGTACAAGATTCTGAGGGGGTCTTGAGAGGGTATATTCTGAGGATACTTCCTCCAAAAGACCAAAAAGACATGACCCATGATCACTAGTTTCCATACGTACAGACAAAGAAGGACACACTTTGCCTGGGACAACACACACATTCTAGGACAGGTGAAACAAATACATGCATAAGATTTGTTGGAGACATGATATTCTAACCAGAACTCCATTAACAAACACGTTGACTTAGATCCCATCTACCTTCCCTTGAAAAAAAATCGGAAATGCCATCACCCACCTTAAGAAACAAAGACCTATAAATAGAGGCGGGACATACCACCAGCGCTTCACTGAAGACTCTCACTGCTGATGTTACCCAGTCATAGTGACGAAATGTCTGAAAACAAACCTTCCAGCTCAGCGAGCTAACTTACATACTTATCATCAACCTGAGCTACAAATCTTCTCAAAAAATCGCTGATACTTCATCTTGTTGGAGAAAATGACAGTTTCAAAATAAGGAGTCTTCCATTTAAGAATGAGATGAGGAGGAATTTCTCTTCAGAATCATCAATCTTTGGAACTCTCTATCTCAGACAGAAGTGGAAGCTGGGTCATTTAAAATATTCAGTTCAATTTTTTTTAATCTACAAGAGAGTGGAGGTTTAAAGGGGGAGACAGAAAAATTGAGGTTAGACTACAATTAGATCAGCAATGATCTTATTGAATCCTGAAGCAGGATAACTTTGTTAGATGGACTACGCTCACTCCTAATGTACTCATCCATCATATATTTCATTGAATCATAGAATCCCTACCGTGTGGAAAGAGGCCATTCAGCCCACTGAGTCCACACTGATCCTCTGAAAGACATCCCACCCAGACCCAGCCCAGCTCCCCCATCCTAATCCTGTAACCCCACATTTACCATGGCTAATCCACCTAGCCTGCGTATCTTTGAACTGTGGGAGGAAACCGGAGCACCCAGAGGAAACAAATGCAGATATGAGAAAGAACTTTCAAACTCCACACAGTCACCCAAGGCTGGGAGTGACCACTTAGCTATTGTGCTATCCCTATTTGAGAAAAAGAGATAGGAATTAAGCTGCAAGGCTGAGATAATATAAATGGAATGAGAGAAGATTTGTGTAACATCAACGCAGGTACAGGCTAATTGGGCCAAGTTGCTTATTTCTGGGCATTAAATTCTGTGTTATCAATTTCAAAAGGTAACCAAATAAAAGCATATTAAAATATTACAGCAAATCTACAAAGACTTGGTGGTTGTGCTGGCATCTATATCACATCTTCTAGTCATTTAACATTACGCAAACCAAAGCATGTTTTAAGATTCTCAAAACATTTTCTCTTGTCTTGGAATTCCTTTTAATGTGCAATAAATTCTAATTGTTACCAGAAGAATGTATAAGGAATCCAATTACAGGATTATTAATCAATATAGTAGGTCAGTGCTGAAAAGGCAAACTAAATTGTATTACAGACCCATGCTATATATCTCTATATCTCTGGAGACAAAAATAGAAATTACTGGAAATGCTCAGCAAGTCTGCCAGCATCTGTGGAGAGAAATCAGAGTTAACATTTTGCGTCAAATGTTCCTCAGAACTCTGGTCTTGAGATGGATGTTGACAATAAATGCAGAGTTTGA
Source organism: Chiloscyllium plagiosum (assembly GCF_037043375.1). Lineage (NCBI taxonomy): Eukaryota > Metazoa > Chordata > Chondrichthyes > Orectolobiformes > Hemiscylliidae > Chiloscyllium > Chiloscyllium plagiosum. The sequence goes on from NW_028270140.1 coordinate 148,463,353, forward strand.
AGAGCCCAGGTGATCCTATAGTTGTCTCTGATTGGTCAGGATTCTGAGCAGAAACTGCTTCACAACCAGAAAAGGAAAAGATTCATCTTAGTTCAAACAATTGCCAATATCTTTTCTGTATGACACAGAAATGTGGAAGAAGTCAACAGAAGGCATTACAGCCTTTTTGCTTTGATAAGTGATATTTCACAGCTTTCCAGGTTGTCCTGTTACAATAACTGATGGAATGTACAATAATTCTGTTTTTTTTCTCTCTTTCTGCCTTCTTCTAAAACAGTATTGCTTAAATCATCCAAGCTTTTCATGTGCAGTTTAATTTGTCTTGTTGATCATATTGATTTGTTTCACATCCAAAGAGGCAGTATATGAAGAGTTAATGTCATGTTGGGTGCTTATAGCCATAAGGCACTCTGAGACGTAAGTTGTCATGTATTGGAAGTGTGTGTTTATGGTAAAACTCAACCATGCTTGCGAGGCATATGAACTTTACATCCGCTTCTAGGAAGAACTTGGATTCCTAAAGAAAAAAGCAAAAATGGTATTTAGAACAATACTGCTCTATTGCTATCAGGAATACAAACACAATAAATTGAAATCAATAAATATTGAATTTCAGTACAGCTTCACGGTACTATTGAATAGCATTGCCTGAAATCTCTGAAGACATATCATTAATTGGAGTGAATACAAATTTTGAATTCGAAATGTGGATTACACTTTTGTCAGACTTTATATAACTTTTTAAAAACATCCTAACGTAAACTTTCATGACTACAGAAATAAAGTTCAGAAGGGGACTGACTGGGTTGTTTTCCAGAAAGTTGGATTAGATATGAAGGGCCGAATGGCCTCCTATGTTATAATTTCTGTACAACCAGAATTTTATGCTCCCAAGAGAATGGATTGGCAGCTTTGGGATTGTAAAATCAAGTGGCATGCTGTGCCCATCACCTTTCCAGCTTCACTTCAATATAAAGGGAATTGGGTTGGTATTAGGCAGCCCATCTGCTCTTCAGTAATTGAAGCCCTCAAATGGCTATTTGAAACCCTTAAAAGGCCAATCAAAGCCGTTTAAAACTCATGATATGTGAGAAAAGGGGAAACAAAATGAGAGATTTTCCATGACAATCTAACCACATCTATAATGTAGCTACATTGATTAGTAGCTTGTGCACTGAGTATCATTGTTTTGGAAGGGTTTCCCAATGAACTGAGATTATGCTCGAAAAGAGGAATACAGAATTAAAACAGCAAATGTAGTTGACTACCCATCATTATTTGTCAAACTTGGTTGCAAAAATATTTAAAGAACGTTTGCTGACCTTTTCAAAAATTCTGTAGTTCCTCACTTTCTTCTCTGAGCCATCCCATACAACTAAAACCTTTTTCAACAGGGCAGAAAGTAGGAAAAATAAATTAAAACAGACCAGTTAATTATCAGTGATGGAGCAAAGGGTACAACTCCTATAAATTTTAAGACTGGTACCTTTCCTGCCTTTGAAGAATTCCGTATACAGTACAGTCCATTCTCTGGGTTGGATCTGGGATGTGTAGATACGAATAACCTTTTTGAATAAATTAGAATTATTTTAAACAAGTACTTCAAAAGTCTCTGTACTTTATTAAAACAATTGTATTCACTAGGGAAAGGGTACTGAAAAAATTCTTATAACTAAAAGCTCACAATTTGACATTTCTTGATGGACTTCTTCCAAAGAAGATCTAAAGAGAAATGGTTACTGAAATAATAGATTCATTGGACTAATTTTCCAGAATTTCCTAGATTCTGGAAAAATCCCATAAAACTAGAAAATAGAACTCCTCTATTCAAGAAAAGCAGAGATAGAAAGCAAGAAACTATAGGTCAGTTAGCTTAACATCCATCAAAGTGAAAATGCCAGAATGTGTTATTGAGGAGGATACAGGGGTGTTTCTCACTACTCTATCTCCTTCATGATATTGAAAAGACCATAAGACCATAAGATGTAGGAGCAGAATTAGGCAATTCAGCCCATCGAGTCTGTTCTACCATTCAATCATGGCTAATATGTTTCTCAACCCCACTCTTCTGCCTCTCCCTGTAACCCTTGGATCCCTTTACCAATCAAGAACACATCTACCCTCTGTCTTAAATACACTCAATGACTTGCCCTCTACAGCTCTCTGCAGCAATGAGTTCCACACACTAGCTGAAGAAATTCCTCCTCATCTCAGTTCTAAAGGTATGCCCACTAGTAGAAACATCTTCTCCATGTTATTCTATCCAGGCTTCTCAGTATTCTGTAAGTTTCAATGAGACTCCCCCCACAGCCTTCTAAATTCCAATGAGTACAGACCCAGAGTTTTCAATCATTCATTCATCATGTGACAAGCACTTCACCCCCAGGATCATTCTTGGAAACCTTCTCTGGACCCCCTCCAACAGCAGCACATCCATCCTTAATTGGAGCCCAAAACAATATTCAAAATGTAGTCTAACTAGAGCCTTATATATTCTCAGCAGTACATCTTCTCTTAGGTTTTATATCTCTTGAAAGAATGCTAACAATGCACTTGCCTTTCCAACTGCCAACTGAACCTGCATGTTAACCTTAAGAGAATCCTGAATTGGGACTCCCAAATTCCTTTGAGCTTCAGATTTCAAAAGCCTTCCTCCATTTAGAAAATAGTCGAAGCTTTTATTCTTTCTGCCAAAGTGCATAATTACACACTTTCCCTCATTATATTTCATCTGCCCATTCTCCTAGCCTGTCCAAGTCCTTTTGTAGCCTTCTGCTTCATCATCATTACCTACTCCTTCACTTATCTTTGTGTCATCTGTAAAGTTAGCAATAATGTCTTCATTAACATGTAACTTGAATAGATGTGGTCTCTATTCGGACCCCTGCAGAACTCCACTAGTCACTGGCTGCCATCCTGAAAAAGAATTCTTTATCCCTACCCTCTCCCTCTGCCAGTCAGCCAATCCTTTTATGAGCAGCCTCCTGTGAGGCACCTTGCTAAAGGCCTTCTAGAAATAGATCACATCTACACTCTGCTTTGTCTAACTTATTCATTACTTCTTCAAAGAATTCTAACAGATTTGTCAGGAATAACCTCTCTTTGCTTAAGCTGAGCTGACTCATCCTCTTTTACCATGTACTGCCATGAACTCTGCAATCTCATCCTTAATAACGGACTGTAAAATCTTACCAACAACTAAGATCAGGCTAGTCATCTGATGGTTTCCTGTCTTCTGCATCTCTCCTTTCTTAAGCAGAGGTGATACATTAGCCATTTTCGAGGTGTATGGGACCATTCCTGACTCCAGTGATTCCTGCAAGATCACCACCAATGCCTCTACAATCTCCTCAGCTATCTCCTTCACAACTCTGGGGTGTAGTCATAGAGTCATAGAGATGTACAGCATGGAAACAGACCCTTCGGTCCAACCCGTCCATGCCGACCAGATATCCCAACATAATCTAGTCCCACCTGCCAGCACCCAGCCCATATCCTTCCAAACCCTTCCTATTCATATACCCATCCAAATGCCTCTTAAATGTTAATTGCACCAGCCTCCACCACTTCCTCTGGCAGCTCATTCCATACAAGTACCACCCTCTGCGTGAAAACGTTGTCCCTTAGGTCTCTTTTATATCTTTCCCCTCTCACCCTAAACCTATGCCCCCTAGTTCTGGACTCCCCGACCCCAGGGAAAAGACTTTCTCTATTTATCCTATCCATGCCCCTCATAATTTTGTAAACCTCCATAAGGTCACCCCTCAGCCTCCAACGCTCCAGGGAAAACAGCCCCAGCCTGTTCAGCCTCTCCCTTGTAGCTCAGATCCTCCAACCCTGGTAACCTCCTTATAAATCTTTTCTGAACTCTTTCAAGTTTCACAACATCTTTCCAATAGGAAGGAGACCAGAATTACACGCAATATTCCTACTTTGGCTGAACCAATGTCCTGTACAGCCGCAACATGACCTCCCAACTCCTGTACTCAATACTCTGACCAATAAAGGAAAGCATACCAAACACCTTCTTCACTATCCTATCTACCTTCGACTCCACTTTCAAGGAGCTATGAACCTGCACTTCAAGGTCTCTTTGTTCAGAAACACTCCCTAGGACCTTACCATTAAGTATGTAAGTCCTGCTAAGATTTGCTTTCCCAAAATCTCGCATTTAGCTGAATTAAATTCCAACTGCCACTTCTCAGCCCATTGGTTCATCTGGTCCAAATCCTATTGTAATCTGAGGTAACCCTCTTCACTGACCACTACACCTCCAATTTTGGTGTCATCTGTAAATTTACCAACTGTACCTCTTATGCTCGCATCCAACTCATTGATGTAAATGACAAAAAGTAGAGGGCTCAGGACCGATCCATGTGGCACTCCACTGGTCACAGGTCTCCAGTCTGAAAAACAACCCTCCACCACCGCCCTCTGTCTTCTACCTTTGAGCCAGTTCTGTATCCAAATGGCTAGTTCTCCCTGTATTCCATGAGATCTAACCTTGTTAATCAGTCTCCCATGGGGAACCTTGTCGAACACCTTACTAAAGTCCATATAGACCACATCTACTGCTCTGCCCTCATCAATCTTCTTTGTTACTTCTTCAATAAACTAAATCAAGTTTGTGGGACATGATTTCCCACGCACAAAGCCATGTTGACTGAACCGAATCGGTCCTTGCCTTTCCAAATACATTTACATCCTGTCCCTCAGGATTCCCTCCAATAACTTGCCCATCACCGAGGTCAGTCTCACCGGTATATAGTTTCCTGGCTTGTCTTTACCGCCCTTCTTAAACAGTGGAACCCCCCCATCTGATCTGAATGAATCATCCACCTTCAGACCTTTCAGGTTCCCCAGCATGTTCTCCTTCGTGACATGCACTTCACCCAACTCTGTTCCTTGACTCTTTTGAAGTTCTGGTATGCTGCTGGTGTCATTCACTGTGAACACTAATGCAATGTAGCTATTCAGTTCCTCTGCCATTTCCTCATTACTTTCTATTACTTCCCCAGCATCATTTTTCAATGGTCCAATGTCCATTCTTGCCGCTCTCTTACCTTTTAGATATCTAAAAATACTCTTGAAACCTTCTTTTATGTTACTATCTAGCTTGCCCTCACATTTCATCTTCTGTCTCCTTTTTTAAAGTTATCGTTGGGCTGATATTTAAAGACTTCCCACCAATCTTCACCATGTTGCATGTTTTTTCTTTTGCTTTTATGCTATAAGGGGTCTTCTTTTGGAACGAGGAGATGGAGAATTTTTTTCTATCAGAAGGTTTCTTCTTTATTAACATGGTACTATAAATATATAATTAGAAAGAGTAAAATAGGGCACTGCACTGTCCAAATTCCTGAAAAAATTTACCATCAGGGCTTACAGAATAATAACCACTTTAGCAAAGAACCAGAGGATGCCCGCATATGCGTCAATGCTTCATCAAACAGCCAACATTTATGGAAGGAAAGGGGAGAAAACGAACATCTTATAAAATTGAACTGTTGCATTATCTATGCTCTCTTGATGTATTTAAACAAACCTTCCAAAAATATTGGTGTTCACTTAGAGAGTTATATTGTATATGGCAGGAAGCAAATGCAATTGCATTTCTACTATCGCTTGAAGATTGTAGAAAAATTGAATGTTGCCATTTAATCCTAATGGTTAGTAATATATCTACGTTTATTGATGCAATAAATAATTACCTCTCAACATCATTGGATTCTGTTGTATTTACAAAGACAGAGGGTGGCAGCTGTACCTGCAATAAAGCCACATTATAAGTAAAGCATGTAAAATGACATAAAATAAATAAATGTGGTAATTCAGTTGAAGGCATATAGACCCTTCCTATTTTCTGTGGTTGGAAGAAAGCACTTTGGGTTAGGTTTAAACTCAAGCGGAGCAGTCATGTTCAGGGGTATTATTTTCTTAAATAAAACGAGCACTGCAAAGAGTACAGAGATCAGAGGCACAGCACTGCAAAGTGTAAAGACCACTTTCTTTGCTCTGTGGACTAAAAATGAAAAAAAAAAATTTGCTTTAAATCTAGGAGACTGCGTAAAAAATGCTTGAAATTTTCAAAACAAATCACAGGAATTCACTGGGAGCTGTATCTACAAGGTTTCCTTATTCAAGCAGTGAGAGAGCATTTCAGACAAAATAGCACTACCCAGAGGCAGCCATTTGATTGTTTTTCTTCAATCAGGACCAGTTGTGGACTCAGCACAGTAACAACTATTTGACTGGTTCCTGGGCAGATGACTACAGCAGAAACAGCCAACATGCGAAGAGAAAATATCCATCAACTTTCTTCCCCCTCTCTCTCTCTACACTTCTTTGTGGAAAAGTAAAAGGAAATCTTTAGTAGCAAGCTACTCTCCCTTTCTCTAAGTTGTTGTCCCTACAAATCCCTTAATGAAAAGAAAAGGAGAAAACCACATTCAGACATACTGAGAGGACAAATCTTCCACCAGTGAATGAAAGACTAAGAATCTGTATATCCACAACTTTATGTCATTAGCAAAGAATCAGAAAGGGTCAAAAGAAGGCTGAAAGAAAACAACTCACCAACATCTCTGATATGGACTACTGCCAGAACTGTGCTCCTCTGACATTTTTTCCCTCTCCACTTACATTTGCTTCTTGTCATCTCTTTATGTGTTTGTTCAGATGTGTATGTGAATTTAAGAACGGGTAGAGTTTTAGTTGTGAAGTTATAGATTAGCAATTCAACTTGTTTTGCTATTGATTTAAAGAGACAGTTTGATTACAATAAATCAATATTTTCTTGATAATGGAAATCAATCTGGTGTGCATATTATTATAATCTGAGCTACACAGTTAGTTAAACAGTTCAGTGTTTTAAAGTAATATTCATATTTGTGACATCTCCAGAAATAATGAGCCTGACTCCAATGCACTATCCCAGTGAATCATAACAAAAAAGTGCAGAGATTGACAGAACAGCAATGTAAAGAATTTGGTCAGTCTGTGACTCCAGAATGAACTAACTGCGTCCTGAGTAAAATCAAAGTGTGTCATCAAAGGAACCATCCAATTGATTGGTTAGTGAGTATTTTCTCATTTCTCTTTCAAAATTAGTAATTGTAACTTTTTAATCATATAAATATTAATGCTCATCAGTAGCAGTCAGATTTATTAATTATAAATTAAGAACCATTAATTCACACATAATAAAGTTGGGATGTCAGGTGACATATTGCCGTTGCAGTAAATGTGCTTTGATGGATACTAAATGAAATCCAAGGCAATCAGGTTTGAGGATCTAGTATCTTGCATGAATGATTGCAGGAGCTACGAGGAGGAGGAATGAACAGACCATGGCACACAAAGCCATTGGGGGAGGGGAATAAATAGGAATGCAGTGGTGGTAGAAGATAGTATAGGCAAAGGGATGGACACAGCTCTCTGCAGCCAATAGCAAGAGACTAAAGATTGAGTTGCCTGTCTCATGACAAATGTCTAGACAAATGTCTAGGCTGGAGATGACATTGCAGTTGGAGGGGAAGGATCCAGTGTTATGATCCACAGGTGTATCAATGACATAGCAGAGCCAGGAAGGAGGTTCTGAATAATGAATATCAGCAGCTAGGAGCTGAATTGAAAGCAGAACATTGATGGTAGTAACATTTGAGTTATTTCCTGAGCCTTGAGCAAATTAAAGTAGGATAATAAGATTCAAGAGATGCATGTATAGCATTTTGATACTAGTATTTTGTGTTTGTCTTCACTGTAGAAAAATTAGAAATCTTCTGAAAGATATTTAGAAATCAAGAGGCCAAAGGAAAGGATGATCTTAAAGCATTTGCCATCATCAAGGGAAAAAACTGCTGGGAAAATGAAGAGACCTTATGGCTGACAAGATCCCAGGATCAGGTGGGCTGCCTTCTAAGGTCATAAAAGAAGTGTGCATTGATAGTAGAGATAATAGTTACTATTTTTCAAAATTCCATAGATTCTGGAAATGTCCCAGAAAATAGCAATAACTCCTTTATTCGAGAAAGGAAGAAATCACAAGGCTATAGCTCAGTTAGCCTAATGTGCACTTGAGGGAAATCCTGGAATTCATTTATAAGAAAGTTCTAACATGTTACTCAAAGTCACAATGGAAGCAGAGTCAACATGCTTTTGTGAGAGGGAAATTGGGTTTAACTAGTTTATTAGGTAGTAGCTTAGTAGTACAGGACTTCAGTATTGTCATAAAAAGAGATCTGCTGTTGAGCTTTTTAATCTCTCACTCATCAACACAAGATCCTAAGAATATCAAATGTCAAAGGGAATAACAATTTATAACAAGTTAGTAAGTTTGCAGATGACACCAAAATTAGAGGTGTAGTGGACAGCAAGAGGGTTACCTCAGATTACAACACGATCTGGACCAGATGGGCCAATGGGCTGAGAAGTGGCAGATGGAGTTTAATTCAGATAAATGCGAGGTGCTGCATTTTGGGAAAGTAAATCTTAGCCAGACTTATATACTTAATGGTAAGGACCTAGGGAGTGTTGCTGATGAACATAGAGACCTTGGAATGCAGTTCATAGCTCCTTGAAAGTAGAGTCGCAGGTAGATAGGATAGTGAAGAAGGCATTTGGTATGCTTTCTTTTATTGATCAGAGTATTGAGTACAGGAGTTGGGAGCTGAAAATGTGTTGCTGGAAAAGCGCTGCAGGTCAGGCAGCATCCAAGGAACAGGAGAATCGACGTTTCGGGCATAAGCCCTTCTCCAGGTGAAGAAGGGCTTATGCCCAAAACGTTGATTCTCCTGTTCCTTGGATGCTGCCTGACCTGCTGCGCTTTTCCAGCAACACATTTTCAGCTCTGATCTCCAGCATCTGCAGCCCTCACTTTTCCCTACAGGAGTTGGGAGGTCATGTTGCGGCTGTACAGGACATTGGTTAGGCCACTGTTGGAATATTGCGTGCAATTCTGGTCTCCTTCCTATCGGAAAGATGTTGTGAAACTTCAAAGGGTTCAGAAAAGCTTTACAAGGATGTTGCCAGGGTTGGAGGATCTGAGCTATAGGGAGAGGCTGAACAGGCTGGGGCTGTTTTCCCTGGAGCGTCGGAGGCTGAGGGGTGACCTTATAGAGGTTGACAAAATTATGAGGGGCATGGATAGGATAAATAGAGAAAGTCTTTTCCCTGGGGTCGGGGAGTCCAGAACTAGAGGACATAGGTTTAGGGTGAGAGGGGAAAGATATAAAAGAGACCTAAGGGGCAACTTTTTCATGCAGAGAGTGATATGTGTATGGAATGGGTTGCCAGAGGATGTGGTGGAGGCTGGTACAGTTGCAACATTTAAGAGGCATTTGGATGGGTATATGAATAGGAAGGGTTTGGAGGGATATGGGCTGGGTGCTTGTGGGTGGGACTAGATTGGGTTGGGGTATCTGGTCGGTTGGACCGAAGGGTCTGTTTCCATGCTGTACATCTCTCTAACTCTATGACATTATACCGTTGATTGGTTGGCAAATAGACTCTGATAGTGGCATTGCCTTGGGAGTACCAGGATGTTTCATTGACCGATATTCATGTCTTGAATTAGGTTGCAAAAGACAATCTAAGCTTTATAAGGATTTTATTGTCAATCTACAGTCTAGCACAAAAATCAGATTTTACCTTTCCCCACCCAGACGTCTGCTCACCATTAGTGGAGAACTAAAATCATGATAATTTCTAATCAACCCGTTCAGGGGTGTAATAGCACGTTTCAGGAGCAGGTGGTATACGAACCCTAGCTCAGAGGTAGAGACACTACAACTACACCACAAGAGAGCCAGCAGAACTGAGATCATTGTTTTAAAAAATCCATGTTCCCAATTAAGCAGTTAACAATAAATAAACACTATTCACCAGGCACAGTGCAACAATAATAAAAATAGAAGAGGATAGGAAAAGAGGGAAGGAACTAAATTAAAATGAAGTTGGAGGAAGTGGCAGAATAAAGATCATTTTCTAAGAATCAATGACATTGCTGTGGGCCTGGAGCCACACATATGCCAAACTAGGCAAGGATGATGCATCTCCCTCTCAAAAGGATACAGTGAACCAGAAGTGTTCCCACAACAATAGATACATGCTCCCCATTTGTTAACATTGCACATAATGGAATTGTAAGCAAACTCAAATTTTAGAAGAATAAAAGAGAATGTGATGGGATGGATCTAAAATCCATCTAAACTACAAAAGGTGGTATGCAGAGCCCAGACCATCGCAGAAGCCAATCTTCCATCCATGGACTCCATTTACATGGCTCACTGCTGCAGAAAGGCTGCCAACATCATCAAAGACCCATTGCAAACCATTAATGATCTCCTACAACCTCTTCTATCAGGCAGAAGATACGAAAGCCTGAACACACATAACAGGAACAGCTTCTTCCTGGCTGTTATTAGACTGATGAATGGACATTTTAGCCTCAAATAATGCTGATCTTGCTAATGTTGATCTTGCCTAGCGCACGCCCTGTGCAGTGTAACCTGTATGCCTCTGTCTAAGTCTTTTTGATCTGTACATCCTTGCATTCTATGATTTGCCTGTACTGCTCATAAACAAAGCTTTTTACTGTACTTTGGTACACATGACAATAAATAAAATCAATCAAAATTGACTAAGGTTCAGAAAGCAGGAATGATGAAAGGCCTGCTCCTCGGATACTGCCTGACCTGCTGTGCTTTTCAAGTGCCACACTTTTCTGCAGTCCTCACTTTCTCTTTGGCTATGCAAAGATTTTTCTCTGGGATTGGTTCTAAAAGTATGCTCTTTTGATTTTTAAGGATCCAGTATCACTGGCAAAAGTTATTTACCACCCATCCCTAATTGCCCAAATAGCGAAAGAGGCAATTAGGACTTGACCCTTTTGTTGTTATTGATCTGAAATTGAGAGTGCATTACAAAATTCAAAGTTCTCAAATGTCAAAAAGCTCACAAATGTATTAAAGAAAGATAAAAATAATTATAGACTTCAGAAGACAAAATCTGATGGTGAAATGGCAGACTCATCACAAATTTAACAAAGAGAAGTGTGATGATGCATTATGTGAGGAAGAATGAGGAGACACAAAGTAAAGCTAAAAGCAGCTGTAAGAACAGAGAAAACTAGAGAAGCATGTAGCCAAATCTTTGGAGGTGATAGGAAAAGTTACCATCTATAGAATCCTTGGCTTTATTAAGAGTGGCATAAAATGATAGGTAAAACAGCAGCAGGCATAGAGTGACATGAACTGTTTTTATACTCAATAAAAATATAGTGATGTGGAATGTAGTACCTAAAGGGGTTATGGAAGATGATTAAATAGTAACTTTCAAAACAGAATTTGAAGGAAAGAATTTGGGACTTTTGGGAAAGAGGAGATTAATGGATAAAGCCCCAGCACAAGTGCAATGGATCTAACACCTCTTTATATGCTGTATCATTCATGATTCTATTATTACCATATCCTTTATATTTAAAGTTAAAACTCACACAACACCAGGTTATAGTCCAACAGGTTTAATTGGGAGCACGCTTGCTGTCGGAGCGATGCTCCTTCATCAGGTAATTGTGGAGGGCTCGATCGTAACACAGAATTTATAGCAAAAATTTGCAGTGTGATGTAACTGAAAGCTAGTGTGCTTCCAATTAAACCTGTTGGACTATAACCTGGTGTTGTGTGAGTTTTAACTTTGTACACCCCAGTCCAACACCGGCATCTCCGAATCTTGATATTTCAGGTCTTGCAACAGTATGCTGATTATGTGACTTGGTAATTAACAAAATAGCTCTACTTTCCTATAAAGTGGCCAAACTGCCAAGTGTTAGTATCCAATAACAATTGTCTGTCTTTACCCTCTCCTGAATTTATTCAATCGGTTCAGAATCCTCCCCATTATTGCGAGATGATTCCACTAGAGGCCACTGTTTGTTAACCTCCATTACTTATTTCCTGTAAGTCACACCCGTAAATTAACTTCACAATATTCAAAATTAAGGGCAACTGTTTATATTTAGGAATTTTATATAGCAACACAATTTTTGATTTCCTTATTGTTAGTACAAAATACATTGTAAAGATACAGTGCCTTTTAAAAACAAAAGACAACCTATGAAAAAGATCAATACATCCAATATATGACACAAGAACAGGAGCAAAACATTCAACCCATCAAGTCTTCCCATCAATCTATTAGATACTGGCTGATCTTTTATCTCAATGTCACTTTCCCTAATTATCTCTGTATCCTTTGAAGTCATTTGCCTATTCAAATCAATTGATTTCTGTCTTGAACATACTCAATGAATGAGCTTCCACAGTCCTTGGGATAGAAAGATCCAAAGATTTACCATTCTCTGTGTAAAGAAATACCTCCTCTCAGTATTAAATTACTTACCCCTTATCCTAAGAGTATATCCTGATTTTAGACTCACCAGGTAAACATCCAATCTATGTCCAAGCTTTCTTTGTAAGGATATTGTAAATTTCAGTGAAATTACCACTCATTCTTTGAAACTCTAGGGAACATGAACCCACAGTCTCTCGTCATATGACAATATCCCCATCCTGGGATTAATGAAATGAACCTCCATTGCATTTCTTTGTGATAAGTATTTCACTCCTTAGCTAAGGAATTCAAAAGCAGGGTGCACAATTTAAAATTAAGAGATACCACATAGGTCCAACAGCAGAAGAATTTTTTTTTAAAATTTAGTAGGTTATGGACTTTTGGAATTCTCTACACCAGATGGCAGTGAACGCCCAATCTTTGAGTATGTTTATGATAAAGATTGTTATATTTCTGATTATCCATGACATACAGGGTTATGGGGATGGGAGAAGAGCTTTGAAGTGTCCCATCAGCCATGTAACAGAAATAGGCTCAGCAGGCTCAATGACCTACTCCAGTTGCTATGTTCTTACAATCTGGAGTTTTATCTCGTCAAAGTTCTACGCAATTGCATTAATGCATCTTTAATCCTGTACTCAAATTTCCTTGTGATGAAGGCCAACAAATCATTTGCACTGTTAGCTCTTAGAGACTCATAAACAAAGAAACTTGGTTCCCTTTGGACATTTTTACTTCTGAACAAGACACCAAGACCAAAGATGGTAAAAATGATAAAATAAAGATCAGGTGATGCTGAGGTTAGACTTTTACACACCTGAGCATTGCAAAGGAAGTGAAGACCAAGAAAGGACTGAGATTTTTGTATTATGACATGCTGAGAAGAAATGAACTGTGAACCTTGATTTCTAGGCAACTAAGGCAAAGTAGTAGAACTGATGGTTGTGTGATCATACAAATTCAGATGAGAAGATTACAAGTGGGTGTTAAAATTTCCATAGTACTATTTGGAGAATATCAGAAAGCCTGCCTGGTGTCTTGGCCAAAGATCAGTGTCGCCAAAAGCAAACCAATCAACTCATCACTGTTTCACTGATATTGCTGATGCAAAATAACAATTATATTTGACAACATATTTCATGTGAAATACTAATCAATTTTGACAAGGCAATTAGGTGCTTTATAAGTGCAGACCAGTCTTAACCAAAGGCCACTAATGTATTGAATAAATAAAATAAAATGTAGTGAAATTATCAGAGGGATAGGAAGTATTTCACTTTAGCCACAACATCAACATATAATTAACAAAAACAAACACTGCCAAATGGAGTATTTTTAACTTTTTTTCCCAAAAAAATTAATTCAAATAATGCCATGTTTTATCTCATTACAATCCAAAGCGCTATTGTGATCTGCTCTGAGTCACTGGTCATAGCATCAGAAGCTTAGGGGATAAATACTGATGGAGTTAGCAATATGTGGGGTGTTCTACAAAAGAAGGACATATTCTTACATTTTCATAATCATCATCATCACACTCAGATACATGGCTCTGTGATGGCTGCGATTGAGACCTTAGTCGTGGAACCAGCTTTTCAGTTTCAGCAGACCGAAAACTTCGTCCTTCAGGAGATGAGCGGCTAGAAGAAATAATGTTTTATTCGCTCTTGTCCTTATATATTAACTATATATTTTTCTCATATTCAAATGTAGCAATGTACAATATGACTCATTCAATCTTAAATATCGTGTATACCATTATAAAAATGTGCAGTGCATAAAATGATGAGCAAGGACCAGAATATGTTGTATAAATGTGGTGGAGCTAATGTTGCCCTGCAATTTTCAAGAAATAGTGCTATAGCCTTATCTTGCTGGGAGACTCAGCATTGAATTATGTGGAATGGCATGCAATTCCTGTACTTGCACAATGTATTATGATTCCTGATGAAACGTTGATTCTCCTGCCCCTCGGATACTGCCTGACCTCCTGTGCTTTTCTAGCGCCACACTTTTCAACTCTGACCTCCAGCATCTGCAATCCTCACTTTCTGCTAGCACAATGTATGCCCACTAAACAGGCCAAAAATGTTGTTACGTCTGAACCCTTTTAAATTGTTGCAAATGAAAAGAGCAGTGAATATGGGTTAAGGACAGTTTTTTTTTACTATGGTGAGAAGAGACCATTTGGATTCAATTCAAGAAAAATTTGGATATTGGCCGAAGGGAATTATTTTAAAATTTCAGAAGACATCAAGATAGCAGATATCTTGGCTGCAAATAGATATTAATAGGATGAAGGATAAGGTTACAGGGTAAAAGATATATATCAGTGTCTCTCTATGAGTCATTCATTTTCATTTCATGAAAATGTTGCATTCTATAAATGTAAGTTGCTGTTTGACACTGTTCCAGAGGAGAGCGACTTTTAGCCAAAGTCTCTCAAATTGTAGCAGAAAGGGGTTAAAGTAGTTCTAGACTTATTATAAGCAGTATAGACTATAGATACAAACAGGTAATAAATCTGTGCAAAATCTTACTAAACTGTCAATTGTAGTCTCCATTATTACATTCCAAACTAAAGGAAGATTATTGAGTCTACAGATAGGGTACAGTGCAGATTCATGAGGATGCTGTCTGAAATTGGGAAATATAAATACAAAGAAAGATTTCAGCTGATGACAGAGAAGCAGTAAATGGGAAAAATCTACTTGATTTCCCTTATCAATCTACATGTTGCAGATACATCAATCCATGACAATATTGGTAGGATACACTGGTAGGATAACCATCACACTGTAAGTTTTAATATTTATTCCACAACAATCTTTCTTTGTGCAAGATATGCACTTTAACTAATGCAAAGGTTTTTTTCCCCCTGATTTCTACTGACACCACGTTTGCTGGGGGTCCATGATGCCATACTGGGTCAAATATTGCTCTAGGGCTGGGTCACCCCACCTCAAGTTTGGCTTTTTGCCCATGTTTGGTCAAAGGCTGAAATAAGGTCAGGTGCTGAGTAGTCGTGGCAGAGCTGAAACTAAGCACCAACAAGCAGGTTATTCCTTTGCAAACATCGTTTGATAGCACTGTTGATAATCCCATTTTACTGAGAGTCATAGAGATGTACAGCATGGAAACAGACCATTTGGTCCAACTCGTCCATGCCGACCAGTTACCCTAACCTAATCTAATCCCATTTGCCAGCATTTAGCCCATACCCCTCTAATCCCTTCCTATTCATTTACACACCCAGATGCCTTTTAAATGGTGTAATTGCACGAACCTCCATCACTTCCTCTGGCAGCTCATTCCACACACGCACCACCGTCTGCATGAAAACGTTGCCCCTTAGCTTCCTTTTATATCTTTCCCCTCTCACCCTGAACTTATGCCCTCTAGCTCTGGACTCCTCCACCCCAGGAAAAACACCTTGTCTTTTTATCATATCCATGCCCTTAATGATTTTATAAACCTCTGTAAAGTGACCCCTCAGCTTTCAACACTCCAGGGAAAACAGCCCAGCTAATTCAGCCTCTTCATATAGCTCAAATCCTCCAACCGGGCAAAATCCTTGTAAATCTTTTCTGAACCCTTTCAAGTTTTACAAAATCCTTCCAATAGGATGGAGTGTAGACCAATAGAGTAGTCATTGGCCTAGCTGGATTTGTCTTGCTTTTTGTGTACACAACATACCTGAGCAATTTTCCACATTATTTTTTTTTTAAAAACCAAAGAACTGCAGATTCTGAAAATCAGAGGCAGTGGAGATAACATTACTCTCTCTCCACAGATGCTACAAGACCTGCTAAGTTTTTCCAGCTATTTCTGTTTTTGCCTCCATCATAAGTAAAGTGGGACTATCAACAGTGCTATCAAGCAATGTTTGCAAAGGAGTAACTTGCTCATTGGTGCTTGGTTTCAATTCTGCCAGGACCACTCAGCACCTGACCTTATTTCAGATTTTGACCAAACATGAACAATGAAGCTAAACTGGAGGTGACACTGCCCTAGAGCAGAGTTAACATTTTGGGTCAAGTGGCCCTTCTTCAGAACTATTTGTAGCTTGGAAAAGGTTGGCATGTATGCTGACAGTGGGGTGAGGGAAGTGGGGGAAGCAGGGGCGTGGTGAAGGTGTAAAGGATAGGTGGAAATGTAGCCCAAACAGAAAAAAACGCAAACAGGCAAACAAAGGAATGGGTAAAGGTCAGCAGGGAAAATAAATAGCTGCTAATGGAGACAATTAGTGATTGACAATGGGTTCTTTATAGGAGCAGTGCATGTGATGACATGGCCTGGTGTGTGGGGTTTGGGGTAAGGAGATGGGAGAAGGTGCTCAGGCCCTAATATTACTGAACTCAATATGGAGTCCTGAAGGCTGCAGGATTCCCAAGCAGAAAATGAGACGCTCTTCTTCCAGCTTGCGCTGAGCTTTGTTGGGGCACTGCAAGAAGCCTGAAAAAAGGGATGTTGTTCTGTCTCCTTCTAAACTGACTGCACTCCATGCTCTCAGATCTAACCCTGACTTTGTAATCAAGCCTGTCAACAAAGGTGGTGCTGTTGGTGTCAGGCACACTCACTTCTACATTGCGGAGGCTGAGCATCAGCTCTCAGACACTTCCTCCTATCTCCTCGGACCATGGCCAGATTATTGAACACCAGGTTATTATGTCCACAACGGTTACTAACCTTATTTCATGTGGTGATCGAAGAAGGGCCTGTGCCCGAAACGTCGAATCTCCTGTTCCCTGGATGCTGCCTGACCTGCTGTGCTGTTCCAGCAATAAAGTTTCAACTTTGATCTCCAGCATCTGCAGACCTCACTTTCTCCTCATGTGGTGATCTCCCTCCACTGCCTCAAACTCAGTCTCCCAACCCTATACAGGCCACTTCCACCTTCTTCCCAAAATCCATAAACAGATCTCCCAGGGCAGACCCATTAGTTCTGGCTGCTCCTGCCCCACAGAACTCATCTTTTCCTACCTCAACTTGTTTATTTCTTTTCCTTGCCCAGTCCTTTCCAACATACATCTACAATTCTTCTGATGCTTTATGTCAGTTTTAGAATTTCCAGTTTGTGGGCTCCAGCCGTCTCCTCTTCCCACGGAGATGTTATCCCTTTACACATCCATTCTCCAATAGAATCATCTCTACTTTGTCCTGGAAAAAAGGCTTGAATTGACCCCATCTACCACTACCACTCTCCTCCCCATGGCCTGCACATGTTCACTTCAAATAATTCCTCCTTGAAGTCCTCACACTTTCTTCAGATCAAAGATGTAGCCGTGAGTACCCACATGAGCTTAAGTTATGTTTGTCTCTTTGTGGTGTACATGGAACATTCCTTGTTCCAATCCTACTTTGGACCCCACGCACAACTCTTTCTCCAGTACATTGATGACATCAACAGTGCTGCTTCCCTCTCTCATAAAGTCATAGCCATACAACATGGAAATAGACCCTTAGATCTAACTTGTCCATGCCAATCAAAATCCCCAAAATAAACTCATCCTATTTGCCTCTGTTTGCCCCTTATCTTTTCTATTCAAGTACTTGCCCAAATTTCTTTTAAATACTACAAAGCAACCTGCATCTACCACTTCCTCTGGCAGTTCATTCCATATACAAACCACCCTCAGTGTGAAAAAGTTGTCCCTCAGGTCCCTTTTAAATATTTCTCCTTTCACCTTAAAATTATGCCCTCTAGTTTTGAACTCCCTATCCTAGGGAATAGACCTTTGCTATGGAAATAGTAGATGCAGATACAGTTACAACATTTAAAAGACTTTTGGACAAGTACATGAATAGGAAAGGTTCAGAGGGATGTGGGACAAATGCAGGTCAGTGGGACTAGTTTAGTTTTGGAAACTTGGTTGGCATTGACAAATTGGACCAAAGGATCTGTTTCCATAGTGTATGACTCTCTAACTCTATAGAGACATGACAGCAGGTGACCAGAGTTGGGAACTCAACTTTAAGGGTATTCAATATTTAACATCAACAAGGGAAAGATGATGGAGTTGTATTGCTGTTTGAAGAGGAAATTAATGCAATTGTTTGGAAGGATATTGGTTCTGATGATACCGATTCTGCATGGATAGACCTGAGAAACACCAAAAAACTTTATAGGTGCTTGTATATGGACCCCTAAACTATAGGAGTAATATTGGGAATGGCATTAAATTGGAACTTGGAGATGCTCAAATAAAGGCAATCTGTAATTATGGGTGACTTTAATCTGTGTATAAATTGGGAAACGAGGGAAGAGATTGCTGCACCTTTGGTGATGATCCTTGCATCCTCACTGTCCACTGGAGTAGTACCATATGATTGGAGAGTGACAAAAGTTATTCCCCAGGGAATAGGGGTAACCCTGGGAATTACAGACCAGTCAGTCTTACATTGGTGGTGAGCAAATTATTCTGAGAGACAGAGTTGTAATAGATGTAAAGTATTCAGCCTGGAGCTCAGTGACCAGTGGTGTTTCGCAGGGATCATTTCTGGGTCCTCTGCTCTTTGTGATTTTTATAAATAGCTTGGATGAGGAAGTGAAGGATGGGTTAGTAAGTTTGTCGATGACACAGAGATTGGTGGAGTTATGGATACTGTAGACGGCTGTTGTAGGTTGCAACAGGACATTGTCATGATGCAGAGCTGGACTGAAAAGTGGCAGATGGAGTTCAACCTGGAAAAGTGTGAAGTGATTCACTTTAGAAGGTCAAATTTTAATGCAGATGACAGGGTAAAGGCAGGATTCTTGTCAGTGTGGAGGAACAGAGGGATCTTCAGATCACATCCATAGATCCCTCAAAGTTGCCACCCAAGTTGATAGGGTTGTTAAGGAGGCTTATGGTGTGTTGGCTTTCATTAGCAGAGGGATTGAGTTTATGAGCCGTGATGTTATGCTGCAGTTCAAGAAAGCTGTGGTCAGACCACACTTGGAATATTGTTTTCAGTTCTGGTCGCCTCGTTATCGGAAGGATGTGGAAGTTTTCAAGAGGGTGCAGAGGAGTTTTACCAGGATGCCGCCTGGATTGGAGGGCTTGTCCTATGACAAGCAGCATGATGGCTCAGTGGTTAGCACTGTTGCCTCACAGCACCAGGTGCCCCGGTTCAGTTCCAGCCTCAGGTGACTGCACATTCTCCCATGTCTTCGTGGGTTTCCTCCCACAATCCAAAGATGTGCAGGTTAGGTGAATTGGCCACGCTAAATTGCCCATAGTGTTCAGGAATTTGTAAGGGTTAACGTAGAGTAGTAGGGGAATGGGTCTGGGTGAGATACTGTTCGGAGGGTCGGTGTGGACTTGCTGGGCCAAATGGCCTGTTTCCACACTGTAGAGAATCTAATTCTAAGAAAATTTGAGGGAGCTAGGGCTTTTCTCATTGGAGCAAAGAAGGATGAGAGGTGACTTGATAGAGATGTACAAGATGATGAGAGGCATAAATAGAGTGGATAGCCAGAGACTTTTTCCCAGGGTGGAAATGTCTATCATAAGGGGGCATAATTTTAAGAAGTTGGAGGCAGGTTTAATGGGGATGTCAGAGGTAGGTTCTTGATGCAGAGAGTGGTGGGTGCTTGGAATGCACTGCCAGCATTGGTAGTAGAGTCAGATACAAGACAGACATTTAAGTGACTCTTGGATAGGCACATGGATGATAGTAAAATGAAGGCTATGTAGGCTAGCTTGACCTTAGAGTAGGATAAAAGGTCAGCACAATATTGAGGGCCTAAGGACTTGTACTGTTCTATGTTCTAAGTCAAATTAGTAACAATACTGTAGAGGAGAAATTCCTGGAGTGTATCTAAGATGTATGCAGTTTTGGTCTTAATCTGAGGAAGCTTGTTCTTACCATAAAGGGGGTGCACCTAGGATCTACCAGACTGATTATTGGGATGGCAGGACTGATGTAGAAGGAGAGGTTAAAGCGGTTGGGATTATATTCGCTGAAGTTTAAAAAATAAGGGGGTGATTTTATAGAAACATGCAAGCTTTAACAGGACTTAGACAAGGTAGATCAGAAAGCATCCCAATGGCAGTTCAGTCTCGAACCACAGGTCAAAGTCTCAGGATGGAGGTATAACACTTAAGACTGAGATAAAGATAGATTTCTTTACCCAGAGAGTGTGCACCAGTGGAATTCACAACCACAGAAAATAGTCAACGCAAAAAAGGAGTGATCAAGCACTTGACATGAAGCAATTCAAAGGATATGGGGAGAGTGGGAATAGGCTATTGAGTTGGATTGTCTTCCATGGTCATAATGAATGATGGAGCAAGAGTGGCTGACTCCTGCTCCTATTTCCTAAGTTTCTTTGACACTGCCTAGAACAGTGATTGGATTTTTGGATAAAAGGAAACATTTTAAAGAAATGTAGGAACATAGTGAGTAGGGTTTGTATAAAGATTTGTAGCTCAGGTGTCAACAGGGGATGAAATGTCTGCAAATCAACTTCCCAGCTCGGTGAATATACACACAACTATGACACAGTGAGTAAATTTCATTAAAATTCTTGCTCACATGAAGGGTAAATGCTAAAACAGTGGTGTTGCCAATTTACTTGAAATCAACGAGGTAAAATCAATGACTGCAGATGCTGCAAACCAGATTCTGGATTAGTGGTCCTGGAAGAGCACAGCAGTTCAGGCAGCATCCAAGGAGCTTCAAAATTGACGTTTCGGGCAAAAGCCCTTCATCAGGAATAAAGGCAGTGAGCCTGGAGTGTGGAGAGGTAAGTTAGAGGAGGGTGGGGGTGGGGAGAAAGTAGCATAGAGTACAATGGGTGAGTGGGGGAGGGGATGAAGGTGATAGGTCAGGGAGGAGAGGGTGGAGTGGATAGGTGGAAAAGGAGATAGGCAGGTCGGACAAGTCCGGACAAGTCATGGGGACAGTGCTGAGCTGGAAGTTTAGAACTAGGGTGAGGTGGGGGAAGGGGAAATGAGGAAACTGTTGAAGTCCACATTGATGTCCGGGGTTGAAGTGTTCCGAGGCAGAAGATGAGGCGTTCTTCCTCCAGGCGTCTGGTGGTGAGGGAGCGGCGGTGAAGGAGGCCCAGGACCTCCATATCCTCGGCAGAGTGGGAGGGGGAGTTGAAATGTTGGGCCACGGGGCAGTGTGGTTGATTGGTGCGGGTGTCCCCGAGATATTCCCTAAAGCGCTCTGCTAGGAGGCGCCCAGTCTCCCCAGTGTAGAGGAGACCGCATCGGGAGCAACGGATACAATAAATGATATTAGTGGATGTGCAAGTAAAACTTTGATGGATGTGGAAGGCTCCTTTCGGGCCTTGGATAGAGGTGAGGGAGGAGGTGTGAGCGCAGGTTTTACAGTGCCTGCGGTGGCAGGGGAAAGTGCCAGGATGGGAGGGTGGGTTGTAGGCGGGCGTGGACCTGACCAGGTAGTCACAGAGGGAACGGTCTTTGCGGAAGGCGGAAAGGGGTGGCGAGGGAAATATATCCCTGGAGGTGGGGTCTCTTTGGATGTGGCGGATGATTTGGTTTATGCAAAGGTTGGTAGGGTGGAAGGTGAGCACCAGGGGCGTTCTGTCCTTGTTACGGTTGGAGGGGTGGGGTCTGAGGGCGGAGTTGCGGGATGTAGACGAGATGCGTTGGAGGGCATCTTTAACCACGTGGGAAGGGAAATTGCAGTCTCTAAAGAAGGAGGCCATCTGGTGTGTTCTGTGGTGGAACTGGTCCTCCTGGGAGCAGATACGGCGGAGGCGGAGGAATTGGGAATACGGGATGGTATTTTTGCAAGAGGTAGGGTGGGAAGAGGTGTAATCCAGGTAGCTGTGGGAGTCGTTGGGTTTGTAAAAAATGTCAGTGTCAAGTCGGTTGTCATTAATGGAGATGGAGAGGTCCAGGAAGGGGAGGGAGGTGTCAGAGATGGTCCAGGTAAATTTAAGGTCAGGGTGGAATGTGTTGGTGAAGTTGATGAATTGCTCAACCTCCTCGCGGGAGCACGAGGTGGCGCCAATGCAGTCATCAATGTAGCGGAGGAAGAGGTGGGAAGTGGTG
Source organism: Chiloscyllium plagiosum (assembly GCF_037043375.1). NCBI lineage: Eukaryota > Metazoa > Chordata > Chondrichthyes > Orectolobiformes > Hemiscylliidae > Chiloscyllium > Chiloscyllium plagiosum. The sequence goes on from NW_028270140.1 coordinate 148,485,717, forward strand.
CCGGTGTAATTACAGAAGATCAACTGCTCTACGTAGCCAACAAAGAGACAGGCATAGCTAGGGCCCATACGTGTGCCCATGGCTACCCCTTTGGTCTGGAGGAAGTGGGAGGATTCAAAGGAGAAATTGTTAAGGGTGAGGACCAGTTCAGCCAAACGAATGAGAGTGTCGGTGGAAGGGTACTGTTGGGGACGTCTAGAGAGGAAAAAACGGAGGGCTTGGAGGCCCTGGTCATGGCGGATGGAGGTGTAGAGGGTTTGGATATCCGTGGTGAAGATGAGGCGTTGGGGGCCGGGGAAACGGAAGTCTTGGAGGAGGTGGAGGGCGTGGGTGGTGTCTTGAACGTATGTGGGGAGTTCCTGGACTAGGGGGAATAGGAAAGTGTCGAGGTAGGTAGAGATGAGTTCAGTGGGGCAGGAGCATGCTGAGACAATGGGTCGGCCAGGGTGGTCAGGCTTGTGGATCTTGGGAAGGAGGTAGAACCGGGCAGTGCGGGGTTCCCGGACTATGAGGTTGGAAGCTGTGGGTGGGAGATCTCCTGAGGTGATGAGGTTCTGTATGGTCTCGGAGATGATGGTTTGGTGATGGGGGGTGGGGTCATGGTCGAGGGGGCAGTAGGAATACGTGTCCTCGAGTTGACGTTTGGCTTCAGCGGTGTAGAGGTCAGTGCGCCAGACTACCACTGCGCCCCCTTTATCCGCTGGCTTGATGGTGAGGTTGGGATTGGAGCAGAGGGATTGGAGGGCTGCGCGTTGTGAGGGTGAGAGGTTGGAGTGGGGGAGGGAGGTAGACCACCAGGTTGAGGCAGTTAATGTCCCGGCGGCAGTTGGAAATGAAGAGGTCGAGGGCAGATAATAGGCCAGCGCGGGGTGTCCAGGTGGATGCAGTGTGTTGGAGGTGGGCGAAGGGGTCCTCGGAAGGTGGGCGGGAGTCCTGATTGTGAAAGTAAGCTCGGAGGCGGAGCGATGGAAGAATTGTTTGACATCACGGCGTGTATTAAATTCATTGATGCGTGGATTATACCTCTTCCCACCCTACCTCTTGCAAACATGCCATCCTGTATTCCCAATTCCTCCGCCTCCGCCGGATCTGCTCCCAGGAGGACCAGTTCCACCACAGAACACACCAGATGGCCTCCTTCTTTGGAGACCACAATTTCCCTTCCCACGTGGTTAAAGATGCCCTCCAACGCATCTCGTCTACATCCCGCAACTCCGCCCTCAGTCCCCACCCCTCCAACCATAACAAGGACAGAACGCCCCTGGTGCTCACCTTCCACCCTACCAACCTTTGCATAAACCAAATCATCCGCCACCTCCAAACAGACCCCACCACCAGGGATATATTTCCTTCCCCACCCCTTTCCGTCTTCCGCAAAGACCGTTCCCTCTGTGACTACCTGGTCAGGTCCACGCCCCCCTACAACCCACCCTCCCATCCTGGCACTTTCCCCTGCCACCACAGGAACTGTAAAACCTGCGCCCACACCTCCTCCCTCACCTCTATCCAAGGCCCTAAAGGAGCCTTGCACATCCATCAAAGTTTTACTTGCACATCCACTAATATCATTTATTGTATCCGTTGCTCCCGATGCGGTCTCCTCTACACTGGGGAGACTGGGCGCATCCTAGCAGAGCGCTTTAGGGAACATCTCCGGGACACCCGCACCAATCAACCACACTGCCCCGTGGCCCAACATTTCAACTCCCCCTTCCACTCTGCCGAGGACATGGAGGGTCTGGGCCTCCTTCACCGCCGCTCCCTCACCACCAGACGCCTGGAGGAAGAACGCCTCATCTTCCGCCTCGGAACACTTCAACCCCGGGCATCAATGTGGACTTCAACAGTTTCCTCATTTCCCCTTCCCCCACCTCACCCTAGTTCTAAACTTCCAGCTCAGCACTGTCCCCATGACTTGTCCGGACTTGTCCCTACCTGCCTATCTCCTTTTCCACCTATCCACTCCACCCTCTCCTCCCTGACCTATCACCTTCATCCCCTCCCCCACTCACCCATTGTACTCTATGCTACTTTCTCCCCACCCTCCTCTAACTTACCTCTCCACACTCCAGGCTCACTGCCTTTATTCCTGATGAAGGGCTTTTGCCCAAAACGTTGATTTCGAAGCTCCTTGGATGCTGCCTGAACTGCTGTGCTCTTCCAGCACCACTAATCCAGAATTTACTTGAAATGTCAATTCCATATCAATCATAACAATAATTTATAGCAAATCACTTACTGTAAGGGTTTTGCCAGTTTTGTATCATATTGTTGAAAGTTAGGCTTAACAGCAGGAGTTAGTTGCTTGGTGAAAGCTGAAGTTCCTTTTGGCAGCAGTTCTGGTTTATATAGTTTAGGCTTGACCTGTACCAGTTCAGATGGAATTGGTGAAAACTTGGGTTTGTTTGCTGGTAATGGAGGATGGCTTGCATTTGATCCTTTGGGCAATGGTGCAGGAGGAGATCCAGCATTACATCTTTTTGTCGTGAGTATTGAAGGAGATGCAGTGCTTAGTTCTTTGCTCATAAATATTGAAGATTCAACATTAAATCCTTTATTGACAGAGACTGGAGGAGGTGCAGCTTTAGATCCATTGTTCATGGGCACTGGATGAGGTACAGTGTTAGCTCCTTTGTTCATTGGCAATGGAGGAGGTACAGTGACAGTTCCTTTGTTCATAGGCACTGGAGGAGGTATAGTGATAGCTCCTTTGTTCATTGGCACTGGATGAGGTACAATGTTAGCTCCTTTGTTCATTGGCACTGGAGGAGGTACAATGCTAGCTCCCTTATTCATTGGCAATGGAGGAGGTACAGTGACAGTTCCTTTGTTCATAGGCACTGGAGGAGGTACTGTGCTAAATGCTTTGCTCATGAGTGTGGAAGGAGATCCAGAATTATGTCCTTTGTAGAAGAGTGCAGAAGGGGATACAACATCAAGTGATGTCTCTTTTCCAGCTGTATGTTGTAAATGCTTATTTAACTCCATTGCAAATTTGCTTTTCACTTTGATGTCAGAGTCTGTAGTTTCTGAGTATCTCCTGTGTTTTTCCTTTCCATTTGAAGTGGATTTTAAATGTACATTAGAGGGGTTTGGACAGCCTGGAGAAGCTTTGGGAGACAGACATTTGAACAATGCACTGGTTTCAGTTTTTGTAGAAGAAGGGGAAGGCAAATGGTCCTGTGATGAACTTGATACACCTTCTTTAATAACGACCAACTCATGTGACATGCGTCTTTGTGTGGGAGGTGGCAGAGGAGGAAGTGGTTTTTTATTGCTCCTTTCTAGCTGAATTGGAGAATTCAACATAGGGCGAACACCTAAACACATTAGGAAGAGAAAAGTAATATTTCACTTCACCACAACTAAAAATCCAACTGAATTACCTCAGATACAATTTTCAAATTTTTAAAAGATGCCACCTATAATCTTTGTCACTTCTCCAACAAGAAATTAACTGATTCAATACATTCTACAACACTCTAGTACATCTGATTGTTGTGAAAATCTGAACCAGTGGAGATTAGAATCCAATGTCACCATTTAGAAGACCAACGCTGGGACAATCTAACAGCCATTATTTGCTATATAATTTGGAGATGCCAGTTTTGGACTGGGGTCGACAAAGTTAAAAATCACACAACACCAGGTTTTCGCTCAACAGAGTTATTCAGAGGCACTGGCTTTCGAAGGCTAGTACTTCCAAGTAAACCTGTTGGACTATAACCTGATGCTATGTGATTTTTAACTTAGCTATACAATAAAATTATTCATACTTCAAAATATAAAGCCATTGCTTAATGCATTTTGGGATACTTTTGAAGTATAGGAAAACATTAGGTCAGATGATCAAAAGCTTGGTCAAAATAGTAGGTTTTCAGGAATGTCTTAAAGGAGAAAAGTGAATCAGAAAGAGGCAAAAAGATGTAGGGAGAGTATTCCTGAACTTGGGATCTGTGCAACTGAAGGTGTGGCCACCAATGGTGGAGTAATTATATTTGGGAATTCATAAGAGGCCAGAAATAGAGGATGACAGAGATCTTGTGGGTTGTGAAGGTGGAGAATATTACAAAGATTGGAAGGGGTGAGGTCGTAGAGGAATTTAACAGCAAGGATGAGAATTTTAAAGCCTGATTTTACTTGACTAGAAGCCAAATAGTGAGTACATGTACAATAGGGGAACAGGACGCACATGCTTGAATCGTAGAATCATACCATATGGAAGAGGCCCTTCGGCCCACTGAGTCTACACCAGCTTGCTTCTATAATTCTAAGGATTCGGAAAAGGTTCCTGATGGCTGAATGGTAGCTTCCACTATTTAAGAAGGGAAGGAGAGTAGAGATCTATAGACTTGTTAGAGTGATGTCAGTACTAAGGAAAATGTTAGAATCTACAGATCATTCTGCTATAATGCGTGTTTCATCAATGCAAATTAGCTGTAATGCAATTGGCGAATAGAGGATGTTGTTTCTAAAGCACTAGCTTTTAGAACATGCACCACCAACACTTTAAGTGCTATTTTTATTGCACGATTTTTATCTAGCCTGGGGTTTTACAAGAATGTAATCATCGCATTACAGAAGAATGACCTGTGTTATAAAGCGAGTAACTAATGGACATTCGGAAAAAATAGCAAAATTGGACAGAGTCAACATAGATTTACAAAAGGGAAATCTTGTTTGACAAGCTTGTTGAAACTTTTTGAGGATGTCACTTGACATGCCAGAGGCCATGAAGAGAAATCCCAAACAATACAATATTCTTTTCTATAATGTTTGGTTTAATTCAGTTTCCTTTAAAAATGAACAAAGTTATTGGACTCATAAAATGATCATGGGATCATATTTTCAGAAACTTTTGAAGCCGTTCCATTCTGGTGATATTCTAGCTAAAGCCGACACAAAGGAGTTAGACACTAGCTGTCTGCTTCCTGCCAGCTTTGGATAAAGGAGAGCCTCAAAACAATTTATGTTTTCACCAGCTGGGGGAGGCAGAGCTGCACTGCCAGCTTAACAACCTTCCAATTAGCCCACTGAGATGAACCATCAGTACTGAAATACCTGTCTTTGTCACATGACCGGAAACTGAATTGCTGATGTGTACATTTGTGGGGTTCTAAGTCAGTTGCTGCTGACCTGTAGGGGGCAAGCAGATCTCCATCTCTGTCTTGGAAGTTGCCGGATGGAAAGTTGACTATACTTTGCCTGCAAGAAGGATAGCTACTGAGTCCAGCTCACAAAGGAAACTATTATTGGACACTGACCTTCAGAAAGTTATAACTTGTGAATTGATTTTTTTAGTACCTCTGGATTGAACAAAGCTTGTAATATTTAACACATTTCTTATCCTGTCCTCTTTTACTTAATTCTCAGAATGCATGTCTATGTGGAAGGAATATCAAAACTATTCCTCTACCTTTTGAATGTTTTGTTAGTAAATCTATCCTTGATTTCAGTTTAAAGGATTTTGCTGTAGGCCTATTTTGGAAATTGTAATCTGAAAACCAGGGGAGTTGGGGATATATCCTACAGCCTACCTCAGTAAGTGATAAAAGTTAAAAAAGGAATAGAGTAAGTCAAACAATACCTTGCTGTCCTGGGCATAATTGTTGATTGTTATTAAAGCCCACCTGGTTCACTAATGTCCTTTAGGGAAGGAAATCTGCAATCCTTACCTGGTCTGGCCTATGCGTGACTCTGGGCAAATAGGGATGGGCAATGAATTCTGGCCTAACCAGCAATGTCCACATTTCATAAAGGAGTAAAAATAAAAATACCTTCTGATTCTACAGAGAGTCCATCTGGTCTCAGGTAGTCATCCTCCTCCTCTTCTTCATCTTCCTCCTCCTCATCATCAACTGCGTAATCTGAGTAAAACAATTAAAATCTGTAAGAATACATGACACAAAAGAGAAAACGTAGGAATATGAATTCCTTCAGGTACTGTGAATTCTGTTATGGACTAAGCCAGACCACTCAAAACATTCTTAAGCAGGCAGCCCAGACCATAACTTTGAAATTTGTATTGGTGAGTGTATAGTGAAAATTACCTGGAGTAAATTTGCTAGATTGATTACCAGGTTTTAAAACACAAAGATTTATTTCCAAAATTACACAAAGAACAGAATAAAGAACCCCCAGAGAACTCAGTCTATCCACATTAGACTTGATTATGCTGTTCCAAATAAACAGAACAGTACCAATAAGCAACCCCCTTAAAAAAAAAGTGGAAATGGAGCAAATGTTCACAGGTTGAAGTTAGAAGGGCAGAAGGAGAGAGAGAGCCTGTTTCCACCCAGCTGAACTCCTAATGAGTTCTGGACTGAACTGCTCAGCTAGAGAGCTGACTACTCCCCTTTCATTATACAGGTCACTTCAAAAACATGACCACTTTGGCCTGAAGTCTCATCTAGGAGAAAGTGAGAGCTGCAGATGCTGGAGATCAGAGCTGAAAAATGTGTCGCTGGAAAAGCGCAGCAGGTCAGGCAGTATCCAAGGAGCAGGAGAATCGACGTTTCGGGCATAAGCCCTTCCTGAAGAAGGGCTTTAATTTCCGAACCAAACCAGTCTATTTGGAACTGGGAGCTGTTTATAACCTCTCAGAAAAAAAACCAAGGACACAGTATCCTTGAGAAAAGAAACAGCTTTTGGAAAAACGGGACCAGCTTTATGATAACTCTCATAATACTCTGCAATAGTGCTATAAATACTCAATACAGAATATATATTCATCTGGAAGAAAGTGAGGACTGCAGATGCTGGAGATCAGAGTCGAGAGTGTGGTGCTGGAAAAGTGCAGCCGGTCAGGCAGTATCCGAGGAGCAGGAGAATCAACATTTCGAGCATTTGCTCCATATCCTGCTCCTCGGATACTGCCTGACCGGCTGCACTTTTCCAGCACCACACTCTCGACTCTGATCTCCAGCGTCTGCAGTTAATGTTTCGAGCATAAGTCCTTATGCTCGAAACATTAACTCTCCTGCTCCTCAGATGCTGCCTGACCGGCTGTACTTTTCCAGCACCATATCTTGACACAGAATATATTCATGCCTATTTACAATCTTGCTATAAGAAGGACCAAAGTAAATCTCGTCTTCCTCCTTACAGCATATAAACTCAGTTCACTGTATGCTCCATCCAAGAAAGGTAGAGTTTTTGGATGCTGCAAACATTAATATCTAAAGCAGCTCAGGCATAATTCAATTATTGGATGTGAGGAATGTAATGAGTGATGAGATGAAATGAATGAAATCAGTAAAGAAACACTTTTGCTCCACAGGTTTTTCCCTGCTATCTTCTCAGCCTTTTACATACATGTAATACCAGATTCTCATCTCTTAACCCTTCATTGAGTATGGGTTATGATCAATTAGTCACAGTGGCAGGTGACCCTTTAGATGAAAAATTAAAAGTTTTAAACTAAAGTCATGTTAAGACATAACTTGAGATATGGAAATGCAATTACTTATAAAGCTTTGTGCATACTTTCCTACATTTATCATGTCCTTTACTCTTGTTCTGTACGATAATAGAGTCATAGAGATGTACAACATGGAAACAGACCCTTCAGTCCAACTCATCCATGCCAATCTGATATCTAAATTAATCTAGTCCATTTGCCAACACTTAGTCCATATCCCTCCAAACCCTTCCTATTCATGTACCCATCCAGATGCCTTTTAAATGTTGTAATTGTACCAGCCTCCACCACTTCCTCTGGCAGCTCATTCCAAATATGCACCACCTCTCTGTGAAAGAGTTGCCCCTTAGGTTCCTTTTAAATCTTTCCCCGTCATCCTAAACCTATGCCCTCTAGTTTTGGACTCCCCTACCCTATGGAAGAGACCTTGTCTATTCACCCTATGTATGCCCCTCATGATTTTATAAACCTCTATAAGGTCACGCTTCAGCTTCTGATGCTGCAGGGAAAATAGCCCCAGTCTATTCAGCTTCTCCCTATTCCTCAAACCCAACAACCTTGGCAACATCCTGAACTCTTTCAAGTTTCACAACATCCTTCCTATAGCAGGGAGACCAGAATTGAAAGTAGTATTCCAAAAGTGGCCTAACTAATATTCTGGAGACAGACAGCATCCGAGGAGCAGGAGAGTCGATGTTTCAGGCATAAGCCCATCATTCTGATGAAGGGCTTATGTCCAAAACATCGAATTCCCGTTGAAGGGCTTATGCCCGAAATGTTGATTCTCCTCGGATGCTGCCTGACTGGCTGTGCTTTTCCATTCTGATTCTGACCTCCAGTATCTGCAGTCCTCACTTTCTCCTAACTAATGTCCTGTAAAGCCCCAACATGACATCCCAACTCCTAAACTCAATGCTCTGGCCAATGAAGTCAGAATTCACACAACACCAGGTTATAGATTAGATTAGCTTAGATTCTCTACAGTGTGGAAACAGGCCTTTCAGCCCAACAAGTCCACACCGACCCTCCGAAGAGCAACCCACCCAGACCCACAGGTTCAACAGGTTTATGTCACAAGCTTTCAGAGCACTGCTCCTTCGTCAGGCAAACTGATGAAGCAGCAGTGCTTCAAATGTTTGTGATTTTAAATAAACCTGTTGTGTGACTTCTGACTTTATTCACCCCAGTCCAACACTGGCACCACCACATCATGGCTGACCAATAAAGACAAAGGTCAAAGGAGACTATTTCAGAAAATCGTGCATATATCTCAAACAGGGATTTAAAACAAAATGTATTCTTTTATAGGATATAAGCGTCACTGGCGATAATAATATTTATTATTCTGCGAAGGGTGTTCTCACAGTTACAGTGAAGCAGTCTGGGAATAATGTCCATACAGTTGATGGCATAGTGAAGCAGTCTGGGAAGGGAATAAAAATTAATTGCTGTAAAATGTTAGCAGGGCTGGTAAGGTCACTGGAGAGAAAACAGACTTAATATTTCAGATTGAGTGACCCTTCATCAGTTATGCTGAGCTTATCCAGCAAATTCTGTTTTTATTTCTGATTTATACCATCCTTGGTTCTTTCAGTCTGGAATGGTGCCCTTGCAGTCAATGTAATGGTGAAGCAGTCTGAGAATGGTGTCCTCACAGTCAGTATCACAGTGTAACAGTCTGAGAATGGTGTCCTCACAGTCAGTATCACAGTGTAACAGTCTGGGAATGGTGTCCTCGCAGTGGGTGCCACGGTGAAGCAATCTGGGAATGGTGTCCTCGCAGTCGGTGCCACGGTGAAGCAATCTGGGAATGGTGTCCTCACAGTCGGTGCCACGGTGAAGCAGTCTGGGAATGGTGTCCTCACAGTCGGTGCCACGGTGAAGCAATCTGGGAATGGTGTCCTCGCAGTCGGTGCCACGGTGAAGCAATCTGGGAATGGTGTCCTCGCAGTGGGTGCCACGGTAAAGCAGTCTGGGAATGGTGTCCTCGCAATCGGTGTCGTGGTGAAGCAGTCTGGGAATGGTGTCCTCGCAGTCAGTGTCACGGTGAAGCAATCTGGGAATGGTGTCCTCACAGTCGGTGCCACGGTGAAGCAGTCTGGGAATGGTGTCCTCACAGTCGGTGCCACGGTGAAGCAATCTGGGAATGGTGTCCTCGCAGTCAGTGTCACGGTGAAGCAATCTGGGAATGGTGTCCTCACAGTCGGTGCCACGGTGAAGCAGTCTGGGAATGGTGTCCTCACAGTCGGTGCCACGGTGAAGCAGTCTGGGAATGGTGTCCTCGCAATCGGTGTCATGGTGAAACAGTCTGGGAAGAGCCTCCTCACAGTGCAGTTTTATAGCAGCTCCAGAGGAGGTTTACGAGAATGATTGCTGGAATTAGGGCTTGTCATATGAGGAGCAGTTCAAGATTCTGGATCTCTACTCAATGAGTTGAGCAGGATCTTGGCGGTTCTCACTGAATAGAATGGATGTGGAGAAAATGTTTCCAGTTGTAGGAGAAATTAGGAACAGAGGGGACAGCCTCAGAGCAAAGGGACAACCCTTTAGAACTGGGATGATGAGGCAATTCTTCAGCCAGAGGGTGGTGCATCTTGGATCTCATTGCTGCAGAAGACTGTTGAGGCCAAGTCATTTGTCTTTAAGTCAAATAAGTTCTTGATTAGTAAGGGGATCAAAAATTATGGGGAAGGGAGGAGAATGGGATTGAGAAACTTATGAGCCATGATCAAATGGCTTGATGGACTGAATGACATAATTCTGCCCCTATATCTTACGGTCTGATTGCCTATCCCTAATTGTCTTGAGAGCTAGTGGTGAGCCACCTTCTTGAACAGCTGCAGTCCATGTCCTGGAGGCAATGCTGTTGAGGCAGAGTTCCAGAATTGGAAAGCATAGCCATAAAACTATGTCAATTTATTATCTCTTCTCATAGAGCAATATGCTAGTTGGACATTTTGTCGTATGACTTCTAACTGCTACCACATTCCTTCCAATGGTTGCTTGATACACCCATGCTCATTTGGAAAGTGAACAGGCTTGCTTAGTTGGTTGCCTGTGAAGGATCATCTAATCAACCTTAATAGTTCTATAATGAATAAGCTTAACTGAGAGAGAGTATAGTAATATGTTCCACTTTTTAACAATATTCATGTTATGTACTAAAACAAATGTTAAAAATGCCATGCCCCTCCATTGAAATGTTTGCAGCAGAGTCCTGAAGATTAGTTGTCAATTCATAGTCGAGGACAATTTTGGAAGGCTGATATTTTAAAGCAGAATATCTTGAAGTAAATATTAAGCCAGGATCTGTGTTTTACTGACCACTTAACTATCAACACTGGGTAAAACTGACGGTAATCACTGCCATTTGTACAATGCAGAAATCCAAAAGATCTTTGTCAACAACACCTTTAGAGGGCACTGACCCAATCTTTATACATAGAATTATCTTTACACATGCATTGTGAACCTCAACTATTTGCACACTATTCTCATTATTGAAAAGATGAGAATCAATCACAAGTTGCTGAGTTTCTAATAATATGAAACCATGGTTGCTGGCTGAACAAGTTCTCTGGCTCTGTAAAACTCAGATGGGGAGTTGCATTCCCTTAGAAGAACATCTAAATGTTGATCTTAGAATCATAAATGTTGCAGATCTTTGAATAATTTTGTTTATCAAAAACTTTTTCTCCCATTGATCTATATTTGTGTTCCAATGTTTATTTCTGACTTGAAGGTGATTTGTAAAACCTATCTTTTCCTTCCTACTTTGTGAGAACATTTCCATCTGTCTAGTGTATCAGACTTCCCTCTGCCGTTTTTGTTCCCCAGACACCACAGATTTCCTGCAGATGGCGCTAAATTGCACTATTGTCAACACCAGTTTCAATCTGTCGAGCCTACTAAATATTTGCGTGCATCTATACTTTAGGCCACAACTATTACTGCCCCTTAATTACTGATTGCAACATGTGGGCCATTACAGGCAGCAGGGAACTATTGGATTTGGCAGGGTTTTGATAGCTGACATTCAGATGTTCTGTTGGATTAACTTCCATTACCAAGTCACCTTTCATCAGGACAGGGATAGAAAGATACACAGCATTCACCTGAGAGCTACAGAAGATGATCATCATTTTATCATCAGATGCACGCATCAGAGCAATGCTATTGGGACTGGCCTTATGGAATTTGAACCACGTAGTTGATAGTATGTCATTAGTCCTAACACTAGCTGATGAAATATAAGTCCCATCATTGCCCATAACACTACAGCAAATATAGCAGGAAAGCAAAATGCTAACCACTCACCTCCAGACTCTGATTCTTTTGCTGTGTATTTTATCTGCACTGGACGCTCTATTGAGCCATAAAACTTCTCGGCATCAGAATAGTCACTGAAAGGAAGAACACGCAAAGCAAGTCGTTAAAATCCAGCCATTAGATCTAGATCTATGATCTATTCTGTCGCAGCATTTCTGCAGATACTCCATAGCAAGTTCCTCTCAAAATTTGAAATTCACACTCCAAATATGAAGATGAACCTAGCTATGAAATTTGAATGTACCTTTTTCAGTCTGAAATATTGCTGTCAATTCACTGTAGGTACATATGCTGTCATTCAAAAACAAATACAGCAATTAGCAACACAGATAATTAACAAGTAACCAGAAATAATAGGATGAAAAGGCCATTTTAGCCTTTTAAGCCTCCCTTCATTATGTCATGGCTGATGTGCCCCAGGCCTCAACTCCTTTTTTATGTCAGTTCCTCAAGGTCCTCAATGTCCTGCTACTTCAAAAATCTATCTTCTTAAATACTTTCAGTGATCTAAACTCCACAGGCCTCTCAGGTATAAAATTCATAGATTCTGAGAGGAGAAATTCCTTTGTATCTTAATTTTAAATGAATGTCCCCATATTCTATAACTATGTCCCTAGTTTCAATTTCACAGCCAGTGGAAACAACTTCTCAACATTTATCCTTAGAATCTTGTATGTTTCAATAAGACCATCTCTCATTCGTCTAAATTCTAATGATAAAAGGACTAGCCTGTTCAGCCATTCTTGATAAATCAACCCCTTCATCTCATAAATCTGCCTAATGCATGTCTTATTTTAATTGCAAAAATATACTTTATTCATTAAAAAAAATGTACATATACATATACTAAAGCAGTTCTGACAGGTCTTTGCAATTCAAGGAAATCAAACCTTACATCTGACATTCCCTGCCAATGACATTTCTTACTTATGCAGGACACTATTTACATATATAATGATTTGGAGATGCCGGTGTTGGACTGGGGTGTACAAAGTTAAAAATCACACAACACCAGGTTGTAGTCCATCAGCGTCGCTCCGAAAGCTAGTGTGCTTCCAATTAAACCTGTTGGACTACAACCTGGTGTTGTATGATTTTTAACTACATATATTGAGGTGGCGAGAAGGTCTGACAACTGAAAAGATCCCCATTGTACTTTGGCAGAAACCACCTCAGATGGCGATCTGTCCCCACTGTGCCCTTGGTGGCAGCTGCCCCAAGCTTTAGTGCATCCCTCAGCACGTAGTCCTGGACTTTAGAATGTGCCAGTCTGCAACACTCAGTTGAGCTAATCTCTTTGCACTGGAAGACCAACAATGCTTTCAGCAGATCAAAGAGCATCTTTCACTAAGTTTATGTTCTTTCAAACACAGTCTTTGTTAGTCTCAGTGTGCATCCAGGATGGAGCCCACAGACCCCAGAATCCCACGTCTGGAGCTGCTCAGGTCAAACTTTGACAAAAGCCACTAAATCTCTCTTCAGACCTTCTTTACAAAGGCACATTCCAGCTGTCCCCCACAGCCACTTGGATGGCACACATGTGGACATACATGAAGAATTTGATGGGGAGTGCCCGTCTCACCACCGGCCAGGCTATGTTTTGGTGCTTGTTCGAAAGTTTTGGTGATAAGGTATTCTGCCAAATGACTTTGGCAGTCTGCTCAGGGAACCAGAAACAGGATCCACCCTCTTCCCCCATGATCTTGAGGATGTTATGTGTTGACCACTTCCTGATAGAATTGTGGTCAAAGGTGTTATTCTTTCCAAATTTTTCCACAAGGGACAGGTGATACAGAATGGTCCAATCAGTTGGAGCATCTGCAGGAACAAAGCTAGGCCCATTGTTTGCAATACCTGCAGACAGGATAGAGAGGGGACCCTCACTTTCCTTTCTCCTCAATACCTTCAGGAGATATTCACATTGCATCAGGCTTCAGAAGGTCAGATCAAAGTACTGCTTGCTGGGAAAATCCTACAGACAGATTATATCCGCTGCTTGGAAAATACAGCAATCCAGGAGAATCCTCTTCATGAAGAAGTTCCAATTTACTAGTATTCCTTCTTTCACCTTCTTCACAATCATCCTGACTGTGTTCCAGGCACCCTGACCTGGGGTTCAGTCTCTTGCATTGGTTATAGCTCCAATTGGCTGTATGCTGAATTGACATTAGGCCGAAGCCAACATAAAGATCTACCAACAGCAACTCAGCTCAACTGACAATTCTCCAACACCCAGTCATGATCTGCTGACCTTACTTCTTTATATCTTGACTCCTTTTTCTCCCCTCTCCTCCAACCCTATCTGTGTCTTGTTAAAAAGAGTTGCTGTCAGTAGAGCTGATCTATCTTCTATATTAGCACCTACATTTAAAACCATTAGCAGTTATTTTTTGTCTATATAATTCATCTACCAGCATTCCCTTTGCTCTAAGCATTCCCCATCTGTTTCACTTGCCCCTCCTTACCCTTTATCAACAGAATAAAAACCATCATTTTCCACTGCACTTGAAACATTAACTCTGTTTCTCTCTTCACACATGTGAAGTGTCCTAACCCAACCATTTCCGGTTGTTTCACCGATAATTTTCTCTCCATTGTATGGTCAGAAGTGGAGGTGTTTGCTGATAATTGCACCATATTCAGACAAATTACAACTCCTCTGATACTGAAATGGTCTATGTCAGAATGACAAAGATACCTGGACAATATCCATTGTTGGGCTGACAATTGGCAGGTAATGCTCATGTCACACCGTGTCAGGCAAAGACCATAACAAGAGAGAATTTAACCATCTCCCCTTGATATTCAATGGTCTTACAATTGATGAATCCGCACCATTAACATCCTGGGGGTTACCACTGATGCGAAATTGAACTGGATTAGCCATCACATTACAAGAGCAGATCAGAGGCTAGGAATCCTGCAGCAGGTAACTCACCTCCTGACTCCCAAAGTCTGTCCATCATTTACAAGGTGTAAGTCAGGAAAATGATGAAGCACACTGCCTAGACGAATGTAACTCCAACAACACTCAAGAAGCTCGATAACACAAAGGACAGAGCAGCACATTTGATTGGCACAACATCCAAAAGCATTCTCTCCCTCCACCACCAATACTCAGTAGTGGCAGTGCGTACCATCTACCAGATGCACTGCAGAAATTCACCATGGTTCTTAGACATCACTTTCCAAGCCAACAACCACTTCTCTCTGTAAGGACAAGGGTGGTAGCTACATGGCAATACCACCATCTGTAAGTTCCCTACCAAGGCACTTGCCATTATAACTTGAAAAAACATTGCCTTTCCTTTAGCGGCACCAGGTCAAATCCTGGAATTCCTTCCATTGGCATTTGGCTCTACCTTCAGCAAATAGATTGCAGCAGTTCAAGAAGGCAGCTTATAACACCTGCACAAACCAGTTGGAATCAATAATTATGGAAGCAATAGCAATTGGAAAATCATAATCTAATTAAGCTGAGTCAGCATGGCTTCATGAAAGGGAGATCACATCTGACTTAAGTAATGAGAGTTTTGTGAGGAAGTCTCAACCAAAGTGGATACAGGGAACCAGTAGATGTGTTGTATTTGGACTTCCAGAAGGCGTTCCTCAAGGTACCTCACAAAAGGTTAAGTCAGAAGATAAGAACCCATGGTGTTAGAAGTATTGTATTAGCATGGGTAGAGAATCGGATATGGGCAGGAAACAGTGAGTGAGGATAAGGTGTTCTTTCTCAGATTGATGAGCCATAACAGAAATAACTCCACAAATGCCAGTATCCCATCACAATGTCCGAGTTCTCTACATGCTCCTTATTAGTGTTCCTGGTTATTAGCACATCTCGATAAATGGCGATCTAGGGTAGACCTTGTAAAATTTTCCCCATCATCTGCTGAAACATTGCACAGGCTGACGATACCTCCAAATGGCTGTCTTGTATGGTGGTACGAACTCTTAAACTGTTGCATACTTCAATGAATTGCATGGCTCATGTTCAACTTCATGGAGGACAGCCCCACTCTAGCTTTGTGTTTATATTCTCTATGCGAGGGACTGGGTATTTATCCAGCTGCAAAAGCGGTTTACGATTTGTTTAAAATCTCCAGAAAGGCAACTGACCGGTCAGGCTTTACTATCGGTGCTGTTCATTCCACAAACAGGGCTGGTTTGATGTATGACAGATAGCGGAATTTTAATTCAATAAGAATCAGGAAACAAAATTGAAATAAGATGAAACCAATGCTGATTGTCAGAAAAACCCATCTGGTTCACTAATGTACTTTAGAGAAGGGAATCTGCCTTCCTTCCTTAGTTTGACCTACATGTGACTCTATCTCCAAAGGAATGTGGTTGACTCTTACTGCCCTCTGGGTAATTAGGGATGGGCAATAAATGCTGGTCCAGCCAGAGATATCCACATCCCATGAATGAACAAAGGAAACTCTCCACAGATTCTGGCAGACCTAATGACTTTCTCCAGCATTCATAGAGTCATAGAAATGCACAGCATTGAAACAGACCCTTCGGTCCAACCTGTCCATGCCAACCAGATTTCCCAACCCAATCTAGTCCCACCCACAAGCACCCGGCCCATATCCCTCCAAACCCTTCCTATTCATATACTCATCCAAATGCTGCAATTTGTACCAGCCTCCACCACATCCTCTGGCAGCTCATTCCATACACATACCACCCTCTGCGTGAAAAAGTTGCCCCTTAGGTCTCTTTTATATCTTTCCCCTCTCATCCTAAACCTACACCCTCTAGTTCTGGACTCCCCAACCCCAGAAAAAGACTTTGCCTATTTACCCTATTCATGCCCCTCATAACTTTGTAAACCTCTATAAGGTCACCCCTCAGCCTCCGACGCTCCAGGGAAAACAGCCCAGCCTGTTCTTGAGGTTCCCTTACCCATGCTTGGCCTGATATAATAAGACTTTATGGGGTCCATTGTCAATGTTGAGGACACCTGGGCAACCCCTCATCAATTTCCCCCACAACTGTGTTCTGCTGGGTCTGTCCTGCCACTGGAACAGAACATACTCTGGGGTGGTGTCTGGAAGTATGACTTTTGTGATTATAACTGTCAAGCTATTACTTGATTAGTCTGTGAGACAGCTTTGCCAGTTTTAGCACTTGCCTGCAGATGATAGTAAGGAGGGCTTCACAGGGCTGACACAGCTGGCTTTGCTATTGTTGATTCATGAGTTTTGACTGGTGCCAAGTGGTTTGTCCAGTTTCATTCCTTTACTTAAAAAACAAAATTAAAAGGAGCTAGAGAAGACAATTCAGTCCCTTGAGGCAGCTCTACCATTTCATATAATCATGGGTGATCTCATCTCAGCCTCAACTCTACTTTCCTACCTCTCTCCATAATCCTTTAACCCATTACTCATTAAAAACCTGTCCATCTCCTTCTTAAATTTACTAAATGTCCCAGCGTGAGTTCACATTGGGATAGTGATTTCAAGCATTCATGACCTTTTTACAGAGTAATTTCTTGTCATCTGTGTTTTAAATCTGCTACCCCTTATCCTAAACTATGATCTCTCATTCTAGAATTCCACTTACGCAGAAACACCCTTTCTACACTTGTTCTATCAAAATCCCTTAGCATCTCTATTAAATCTCCCCTCATTCTTCTAAGCTCCAGACAACATATGTGTAAACTGCATAATCTCTCTTCATAAGACAAACCCCTCGCCTCTGGAATTAATCTATTGAATCTCTTCTGAATTGCATTGATGTGTATTTGGAGTCACATTTCACCAGACCAGGCAAGGATGGTAGATTTCCTCCGAAAAGGATATGAATAACCAGATGTGTTTTTATGAGAATGATTTCATGGTCATTATTACACCTTAAATTCCAGATTTGTTTGGATTTATATTTTGTCTAAAAAGCAATTTGGATGATCCTAAAATCATGAAATGTGCTTTGTACAAGACACAGGCAGTCCCTTCTCCTTCTCACTCAAGAAGCCTTGAATTTATCACAATTTGGAGATGCCGGTGTTGGACTGGAGTGTACAAAGTTAAAAATCACACAACACCAGGTTATAGTCCACCAGCTCTCAGAGTGGCTGCTCCTTCATCAGGTAGCTGTGGACACTACAATCACCTGATGAAGGAGCAGCACTCCGAAAGCTAGTGCTTCCAATTAAACCTGTTGGGATTATAACCTGGTTTTGTGTGATTTTTAACTAATTATCACAACAACTCAAGAGCTCAATTTCTTTTGGAATAAAAGTTTTCTTCTTCTTTTTGACTTTTCTCATTTAATGTTTCTTCCTTCTGCCTTTAAGGTATTGCCTCGATAGATACTGTGCAATGGACACCAGTTCCCTTCAGGGTGCTGCACACAAATGGCTCTTCTACAGGCTTGAATATAAGCTGTATTCATCAACAGGTTATTCCTCTTGGTGATATGACAGTATGGGAAAGAACAAGGCTGGAATTATGCCACACAAACCCAGACACAATGAGGATAACTAAGACGTTCCTCAATGTTTCCCAGGCTGAATGACTGAATATATTAGATATTGAAAACTCACTTATGACAATGAAATAACTGAAAGAAGGCATTAAACAAGAACTAAGTAAATGTTTGTAAAAATAGAAAACACAGTACAACCTCGATTATCCAAACATCAATTATCCGAATTTCGGATTATCCGAACAAGATCTCAAGGTCCCATAAAAACAGCATTAAGCAACTCAGCATTCAGTTATCAGTTAAATGACATTATGGTGTGCCTTGCTATATAACCAAGTAATGTTCGATAAATGGCACTCAAATTATCACTTGTTTACAATAGATCAGTTATCTGTTAAACAACATTATGGCGTGTGTTGCCAGATAACCGAGAAATGTTTGGATAACCGGCACTCATAAATTACGATCAAACAAAATACTCCCTGCCAGTCTCGTTCAGATAATCGAGGTTCTACTGTAATTAAGAAATGTGTGTGACAATAGAAAAATTAACTTTTCCTTATTCTATCGTTGAAAGTTTTCAGTGGATACCTCAGATTTCCTTGCATGTCTGCCTTCTCATGATAACGATCAATTTCTTTTCGCAAACCCATCATCCATTTCTGAAAGAAAGAGCAATAAGAAATTATCAGACCACGTTCCATCTGTGTCTTTTCAGCATTAATTCACCATGGAAGTATGGGAACAAAGGATAAGGAAGGCCCCCAAGCCTTCACAGTCGTGATCATTCAGTTGTTGTATTAGATGCAATCTGTATTGTCACAATTCTTAAAATTCTCGTACTGTTGACCATTTCATCATTCTGGAGTGAAAACTGGAAACTGTGACCTTTTTTCCAGCTCTTCTCCTATTCCACACTTCCAATCCAAACAAGGGTCTTAATTGGGAAAGAATGAAATGAAGCTAAGAAACTCCAAATGACCTTTTCTGGAATGTTGAATCTCCAAAACTTGATAGTGCACATCAACATTCTCTCTAACCTACAGCTGCTTTATTCATCACACAGCACAGAATAAGACCATCTAGTCAATTGCAAGCATGCTGTTTGAGAGAGTGGCTGATTTCCTTTCATATGGAAAGAAGTATTGCAGTCAAGCACATTCCTGTTCCCAATTGTCACCTTCATGCATTTGTACTTCCAGTGGGGTTATTGATTAGATTCACAAGTCACAACGGTCAGGAGCAGGAACTTTATCCAATCTCTACCACCTTCTTTTGTTTTAAATTATTGGACACTAACTAACCACAGAATCACAAAAGTTTGGAACAGTTCACCCAGCAAAAGGACTAAAGAGAAAATAATCAAAAGAATCAATCAACAAAGGAGCTGAATTCGTAAGAGACCCTTCTTAACAGGAAATTTATATGATATTTTGAATTTGATTTTTCATTTCTGATTAGTTCAAGAAGTTTAGTTAGCCCTCATCCATCCTTAATTCCAAGCATTTTCTCTTTGTGACTTAAGTATTAATACAATCAATGACTATGAAGCACTGTACATATCAGAGAAAACTCTGTTCTCTATCTTACATAGGAAGTACTCTATGCTAAGATAAGGGCAGGAGTTCAGTGGGGTCAGGAAGACTCCGCAGAGCATTTTAAGATGATGGTTGATACTTGGATTCATAAAACCCACTCCCATTGACAGCGAAAATCATTTTCCCTGATTGGAGAAAGGAAATAAAGTTTAGGGATGGGGAGGATGCACAGAGGAACAATCTCAAATGTTATCCATTTAAAATTGGTTCAAAATTGAAATATAGCACGTTTTGGCGGGTACAAAAGCCTTATATGGGAGTCACAAATTGATGGAGTAGATGTAAACTCTCTGAAAGGCAAATATGGTTTGTTTGCTTGTCATGACCTGATATTTTTCAAGTCCTCTGGTCTTTAACCTTAAAATAAGATAGCAACTGTCACCAAAAGAGAGAGAGAAAAAAATCTTACTGGACTGCTTTAATTGATAGGCGTAAGTTAGAGGAAACGTTAGCATCTATTTGTGCAGCATCAACACGGCTGTGTTGAGGAGTCAGTTGGGAGTTAAAAGCATTGAAATTCTTTTTTGGTTCAAGAGTTGTTTCACTATAAAGTTTATAGGCTTTAGTGCCATATTACATTGTTAGAATTTATTTTTGTCTCCACATGACACCTCAAGTACAATCATGGAGGCATGGGGGGAGTTGAAGGAGGGGGTGAGAGTTTTGAAGAAGGGTCACTGGATATTAACTCTGGCTTTGTCTCCACAGATGTTGCCAGACCTGCTGAGTTACTCCAGGTATTTCTGTTTTTGTTTCAAACCTTCCAACTAGTCTGCCTTGGCGCTAATCTACTCCCAGTACTATCTACATTGTACTTAAGTGGTTAGCTTGAGACCCCAATAAAATTAGGAGAAAATGAGGACTGCAGATGCTTGTGACCAAAGTCAAAAAGAGTGGTGCTGGAAAGTACAGTCAGTTAGGCAGCATCCAAGGAGCAGGAGAATCAATGTTTCGAGCATAAGCTCTTCATGAGGAATGTGGGGGGGGCCTCAAGGGGCTGAGAGATACATGAGAGGGAGGGTGGGGCTGGGAGGAAGTTAGCTGGGAATGTGATAAGTAGGAAAGGTGGAAGCGATGGTGATAGGTCAGAGTGGAGGGTGGAACAGATCGGTGGAAAGGAAGATGGACAGGTAGGATAGTTCAAGAGGACGGTACCGAGTTGGAGGGTTGGAACTGGGATAAGGGTGGATGGACAGGAGACGAGGAAACTGGTGAAACTGACATTGATCCCATGTGGTTGGAGGGTCCCAAGGTAGAAAGTGAAGCGTTTTTCCTCCAGGCTTCAGGTGGCTAAAATTTGGCGGTGGATGAGGCCCAGGACTTGTATGGTCTTGGCAGAGTGGGAGGGGGAGTTGGAGTGTTCAGACACGGGCTGGTGGGGTTGTTTAGTGCGTGTGTCCCGGAGATGTTTTCTGAAATGTTCCACAAGTTGGCGTCCTGTCTCCCTAATGTGGAGGAGACCACATCGAGAGCAACAGACACAGCAGATGACATGTGTGGAGGTGCAGCCTGTGGCTGAACACTTCAACTCCCTTTCCCACTCAACCAAGGACATACAAGTCCTGGGCCTCCTTCACTGGCAAATTCTAGCCACCAGATGCTTGGAGGAAGAATACTTCATCTTCCGCCTTGGGACCCTCCAATCACACAGGATCAATGTCGATTTCACCAGTTTCCTCATTTCCCCTCCCCTCACCTTATCCCAGATCCAACCCTCCAACTCAGTACCACCCTCTTGAACTGTCCTACCTGTCCATCTTCCTTCCCACCTATCTGCTCCACCCTCCACTCTGACCTATCACCTTCACCCCTACCTTCATCTACCTATCACATTCCCAACTATCTTCCCCCCAGCCCCACATTTTTCTCTCAGACCCCTTGGCCCTCTCCACATTCCTGATGAAGAGCTCATGTTTGAAACATCGACTCTTCTCCTCCTCGGATGCTGCCTGACCAGCTGTGCTTTTCCAGTGCCACACTTCTTGACTCTCTCTTTCTCACTACTGGCGATGTCAGATTAGTTAATTATTTGAATTTCCCTCATTAAATGTTGTGAGAACTAAACTTTTTGTTCCCTATATTCTCTGATCCCTGGCTCCACGTTTCTCCCTGGTAACTGTCAGAAGCAGTACCCAACCTTGTCATATTTGATCCTGAGATGAGCACTGACCACATATCTGCTCCATCAAACACACATAATGTGGGTACAGGATACGTTAGGTACAAAGTGAAGCTCACTCTACCCTATCTCACTCCCAAGGAAGGCACAGCATAGGTTACATCAGTCCTTTGGAGCACAAAATTAATTAGCTGAAACTTCGGGATCCCAACCTCTGAGATGACTGCTCTGCATCTCTGACAAAATTATAAGATTAGATTCTCTACAGTATGGAAACAGGCCTTTTGGCCTAACAAATCCACACCAACCCTCCTAAGAGTAACACACCCAGACACATTCCCCTACCCTATATTTTACCCCTGACTAATGCACCTAACATTATGGGCAATTTAGTATGGCCAATTCACATGACCTGCACATCTTTGGATTGTGTAAGGAAACCCTCACAGACACAGGGAGAATGTGCAACCTTACACAGACAGTTGCCCAACGCTGGAATCGAACCCAGGTCCTTGGCACTATGAGGCAGCAATGCTAACCACTGAGCCACCGTGCCACCCATAGCAGCTATAACTTTACTGTAACAGGACCCTACCCTCAGAAATTTATCAAGACTCCTGAGACAGCACCTTCCAATGACCACTACCATCTAGAAGAACAAAGGCAGCAGATACATTGGAACACCACCACCTGCAAGTTCCCCTTCAAGCCACTCACCATCCTGACTTGAAAATATATTGCTGTTCCTTCAGGATCACTGATTCAAACTCTGGGACTCCCTCCCTAACAGCGCTGTCAATGTCCCCAGTCCCCAGTCCCCAAATACTGCAATGGTTCAAAGTGCAGGATGCCACCACAACCACTTTCTCAGGGGCAACTAGGGATGGGCAATAAATACTGGCCCAACCACAAAGCCCACATCTCATGAATGAATTTAAAACAAATTGGGGTCACAATAGGAAAACATTTGGGAAACAGTAGGTTAAAGACAGACCAAGGTTTGGTTGAGATCTATGTTGCGTTATTTGCAGAACTTTCTGGTTTTGCTTGTTGTAACTTTTGGATCTATTCAGAAAGAATGCTGAGCCGTACACATCAATGTGCCAAACTCGGGACATTCTGTCTGTTCTGAACTAACTGATCTTAACCACAACAGTGCTCACGATAAGAATTCCACAAATAAGAAGGTTACTGAAATATAGAGTTTAATAAAAAAATTCTAATTGTTCTAATATCAACATAACAATATTGAACCTGTTTTTCAAATTTAAAGTAATGGGAAGTCCCACTGTCTATAATCATCCTGCACATTTTTTGGCTAGATGTCTTTTCTTTCTTTCAATGTATAAAATGAATACAATTTTATTCAAGGATAGATAAACATTCATTGTTTCATTGAAAACCAATATCACCAAGTCTGGAGACCTTTTGTTCTATTTGTGAATGGTTAGTTCCATTTTAAAACAGTATTTGTTACCCACATTTTTTTTTCTCAATTCATCCTTTACTGAAGACAATAATTCAATATTACAGATTTTGCCCATTCCCCTATAGCAGACATATACTTACCTGAGCAAATGAGTGCTGGTTGGCTGTTCATGCATGGGCTATCACAGCCAAATTTGATTTTATCCTCATTTCAAATATAAACAAGAGTTTTTAGGGATGGCAGTGGTGTCACACGATAGAGATCTAGGGTAAGCTGCCTTTCAGACTTTCAGGTCCAATACCCCATTGATGGCTTGGGCACTTTAACAATTCCATAACCTCTAGTCTTCAGCCACGTTTTGCTGTGACAACCTACTGCTGACTCAAACTGGTCAGACCAGATTCACAGTCGCAGAGATTACTCAAGAATGAAAATAATATTATTACTCAATAATGAAAAAAAAAGCAGGAAACCAACTGGCATTACCGTAAATTATCCAGATAGATCTGAAATTAAGCTAGAATGCAAGAAGAGCCAAATCGACTCTACTTCTCATGGGAAAACTTCACTGAACACTTACATAGGCAGGGATTGTTAAACTTGCTAACTTCAAGGTTTTAAAAAAATTTTTCATGGGTTGTAGTGTTGCTGGCAATTTTTTGTCCATCCCTAATTGCCCTTGAACCAAGTGTTATTCACCAAATGTTAAATGATTTGAGACAAAATCCAAGCATACAGTTCCTAGTTAAGAATTTTATTTCAACCCGCCACACCTCAGCCACATCCTGCATGAAACTCTGTAATAGATATTTGAAGAAGGTGGGACTTGAACCCAGGCCTCCTAGATCAGACGTAGGGATACTAGCACTGTGCTACAGAAGCCCTCTGACCCTTCTTTATATATATTTGAATACAATCAAATAATTAGTTTGCCTTGTTACTTTCAGTTGCTAGATATTTAACATCCTACTAACAGAACTTGATACCAACAAATTGGACCATTTCAGAAGGTAGTTAAGAATCAACCACATTGCTGTTGTTCTGGGTCTCATGTAGGTCAGACCAGTAAAGGTCAGCAGATGTCCTTTCCTAAGGACATTAGTGAACCAAACGGGTTTTTACACACCATTAGACCAGCTTTGTTTTTAATTGAATTCAGATTTCACCATCTGCCCTGGTGGGTTTTAAACCCATGTCCTCAGTGCAGTAGTGCTGGGTTTCTGGGTTTCTAGTGCAGTGACAATGTACAACACACTTTCTCTCCAGTAAAATCACCTCATGATTATAAATGCTCCCTGCCCTCTGTTTCCACTACATGCCATCTGACATCTCTATTTTCATTGCACACCACTATCCCATGACAGTTTGAAAGCCAATTGGATTAACTTTGATTCTTGGTCAAAACAACCTCCCTACACATCTGCAATATAGAGTCATAGAGTCCTACAGCACGAAGACAAATCCTTTGGTCCAAACTGGTCCATGACGTCCAAAATGTCCTTCCACACTAATCCCATTTTCCTGCACTTGGCCCATATCCTTCTAAACCTTTCCTATCCATGTATTTGTCCAAATGCCTTTTAAATGTTGTTAATGCATCCTCCTGAACCACTTCCACTGGCAGCTCGTTCCATATGTGTCCCACCCTTTGTGTAAAAAAGTTGCCCCTCAGGTTCCCTGTTATTCTTTCTCCTCTAACCTTAAACTGATGCCCTGTAATCCTTGAATCTCCAACCCTGGGAAAACACTGAGCGCATTCACCCTATCCATGCCTGTCATGATCTTATACACTTTTATAAGATCCCCTTTCAGTCTCCTACACTCTATAAAGAAAAACGTCCTAGCTTGTCCAACCTCTCCATATAACTCAGACTGTGAAGTCCTGGCAACATCCTTGTAAATTTCTTCTGCACTCTTTTCAGTTTAATAACATCCTTCCTATAGCAAGGTGATAATTCTATCAGATTTAAAATAGTGATGGTAAAGGATAGACCAGATCTAAAAGTTGAAGTTCTAAATTGAAGGAAAGCTAATTTTGACAGTATTAGGCAAAAAGTTTCAAAAGCTGATTGGAGGCAGATGGTAAAGAGACAGCTGGAAAATGGGAAACTTTCAGAAATGAGAAAATGACAGTCCTGAGACAGTATATTCCTGTTCGGGTGAAAGGGAAGGCAGGTAGGTGTAGGGAATGCTGGATGACTAGAGAAATTGAGGGTTTGGTTAAAAAGAAGGAAGCATATGTCAGGTATAGACAGGAATTCCTTAGAAGAGTATCAAGGCAGTAGGAATATACTTAAGAGGGAAATTAGGAGGGCAAAAAAGGGACATGAGATAGCTTTGGCAAATAAGGTGAAGAGAATCCAAAAGGCTTTTATAAATACATTAAGGACAAAACGGTAACTAGGGAGAAAATAGGGCCCCTCAAAGATCAGCAAGGCAGCCTGTGTGTGGAGCTGCAGGAGATGGGGGAGATACCAAACAAGTATTTTCCATTAGTGTTTACTGTGGAGAAGCACATGGAAGTTATAGAATGTAGGGAACTAGATGGTGACATCTTGAAAAATACCCATATTACAGAGGAGGAATTGCTGCATGTCTTGAATCACATACAAGTGGATACATCACAAGGACCTGACCAGGTGTACCCTAGAGCTCTATGGGAAGCTAGGGAAGTATTGCTGGGCCCCTTGCTGAGAGATTTGCATCATCGATAGTCATAGGTGAGGTGCCGGAAGACTGGAGTTGGCTAACATGGTACCACTATTTAAGAAGGGTGGAAAGGAAAAGCCAGGGAACTATAGACCAGTGAGCCTGATGTAAGTGGTGGATAAGTTGTTGGAGGGAATCCTGAGGGACAGGATGTACATGTATTTGGAAAGGCAAGGTCTGATTAGGGATAGTCAACATGACTTTGTACGAGGGGAAATCATGTCTCACGAACTTGAATGAGTTTTTTGAAAAAGTCACGAAGAGGATTGATGAGGGTACTGCAGTTGACGTGATCTATATGAATTTCAGTAAGACATTCAACAAGATTCCTCATGGGAGACTGGTTAGCAAGGTTAGATCTCATGGACTACAGAGAGAACTAGCCATTTGGATACAGGACTGGCTCAAAAGTAGAAAACAGAGGGTTGTGGTGAAGGGTCATTTTTCAGACTGGAGGCCTGTGACCCGTGGAGTGCCACAAGGATCAGTGCTAGGTGCACTACCTTTTGTCATTTATATAAATGATTTGGATGTGAGCATAAGAGGTACAGTTAGTAATTTGCAGGTGACACCAAATTGGAGGCGTAGTGGACAGCGAAGAAGGCTACCACAGAGTACAACATGATCTTGATCAGATGGGCCAATGGGCCGAGGAGTGTCAAATAGAGTTTAATTTAGTTAAATGTGAGGTGCTGCATTTTGGAAAAGCAAATCAGAACAGGACCTATACACTTAATGGTAAGGTCATGGGGAGTGTTGCTGAACATAGAGACCTTGGAGTGCAAGTTCATAGCTCCTTGAAAGTAGAGTTGCAGGTAGATTGGATAGTGAAGAAGGCATTTGATATGCTTTCCTTTATTGGCCAGAGTATTGAGTACAGGAGTTGGAAGGTCATGTTGCAGCTGTACAGGACATTGGTTCGGCCACTTTTGGAATATTGCATGCAATTCTGGTCTCCTTCCTATTGGAAAGATGTTGTAAAACTTGGAAGGTTTTCAGAGAAGATTAATAATGATGTTGCCAGGGTTGGAGGATTTGAGCTATAGGGAAAGGTTGAATAGGCTGGGGTTACTTTCCCTGGAGGTTGAGGTTTATAAAATCATAAGAGGCATGGATAGAATAAATAGACAGTCTTTTCCCTGGCGTGGGAGGTTCCAGAACTAGAGGGCATAGGTTTAGGATAAGAGAGGAAAGATATAAAAGGGACTTAAGGGGCAACTTTTGCACACACAGGGTGGTGTGTGTATAGAATGAGCTACCCTCCAGTCTTCCAGGACTTCACCCATGGCTAACGGTGATGCATGGGTCTAAATATCAGCCAGGACCCCCATAATTTCTTCTCTAACCTCTTGCAATGTTCTTGGATATATCTGGTCAGGACCAAGAAATTTATCTACCTTCATACATTCTAATACATCCAACACCTCCTATACTGTGATATGGACTGTCCCTAAGATATCACCACTAACCTCCCCAAATTCCCAATCTTCATGTCTTACTCCACAGTAAATATAGAGGAGGAATATTCATTGAGGACCCCGCCCATCTCCTGTGGTTCCACATATACATGTCCACTTGAGGGGCCCTATTCTCTCTCTAGATTTTTTTTCCTTTAATATACTTAAGGTACCTCTTTGGATTCACCCTAATCTTCTCAGCCTAATCTTCACAAGGCCATCTTGTGCCGCCTTATCACCCTCCTGATTTCCTTTGTCAGTAAGCTACTGTATTCCCTGTATACCTCCAGGGATACCTTTGATCCCAGCTATTCCAACTGCCTGTACCTGAGCCATGCCTCCTCCTTTTTTTTTGGTCAAATCCTCAATATTTCTTGTCATCCAGGGTTCCCTATTCCTGCCAACCTTGCCCTTGACCCTCACAAGAACATATAGACCTTGAACTCTATCTATCTCATTTTTAAAGGCCTCCCACTTGCCAGAGGTCCCTTTGCCTGCAAACAAACTTCTCCAATCAACCCCTGCAAGCTCCTGTCTAACTCCATCAAAATTCGCTTTGTCCCAGTTTAGAACTTGAACCTGTAGACCAGTTTTGTACCTTTCTTAAAATTAATAGAACTATAGTCACTGGTCCCAAAGTGCTCCCCCACTACCACCTCCATCACCTGTCCTGCCCTATTTCTAAGAATAGGTCAAGTTTTGCCCCTTCCTGAGTAGGACCCTCTATATACTGCTTGAGGAAACTTTCTGAATGCACTTAACAAATTCCACCCCATCCAAGCCCTTAACGCTAAGGTAGTCCCAGTTTATGTTAGGAAAATTAAAATCCCCTACTACTTGAGGTAAACAAGATAATGAGAGATACAGTCAATAGCCAGAGACTTTTCCCCAGGGCAGGATTGACTGATATGAGGGGTCATAGTTTTAAGATATTAGGAGAAAGGTATAGAGGGGACATCAGAGGAAGGTTCTGACGCAGAGAGTTGTGAATGCTTGGAATGCGTTGCCAACTGTGGTGGTGGAAGCAGAGTCATTAGGGATATTTAAGCGACTGCTGGACATGCACATGGAGAGCAGTGAGTTGAGGGGTGTGTAGGTTAAGTTACTATATTTTACATTAGGATTAAACCTCGGCACAACATCGTGGGCCAAAGGGCTTATTCTGTGCTGTACTTTTCTATGTTCTATGACAACCCTATTGCTCCTGCACGTCTCCCCAATCTTCCTGTATATTGTTCTTATAATTCTCATTGATTATTTGGGGGCTGATAGTATAGCTCCAGTAACGTCACCATCCCTTTATTTCTTAGCTCCACCCACAAAGCCTCACTGAATGATCCTTCAGTTATTTCAACTCTGACACCTACTGTGATACTCAACGTTAATCAAAAATGCAACACCCCTTCCCTCCTTCCACTACCTCTGTCCCGCCTAAAGCACCTGTACCCTGGCACATTAAGCTGCCATGTGCCAGTCCTGTCTGCCCCTTAGCCATGTTTCTGTAATGGCTATAATATCCCAGTCCCACGTACCTATCCACGCCCTGAGTTCACTGGCCTTACCTGTCAGCCCTCTTGCACTGAAATAGATGCAATTGGATCTAACAGGCATTCTTTGCTCCCTGTCATGTTCCAGCCTGACCTGTCTCTTCAACTTACTATTTCTGATGACTGTATCTCCTTTGAGCCTCGCACTTGCCTCCCTGCTGTTGAGGATCCCACCTCCCTGCCAATGTTTGTAACAAATGAACAAATGTATTCATAGTAAATAAGGGATAAACTGGAGATTAGTTTTCATTTCATGGAAGTTCCAAGACAATCTGGAGGAATAGAAGGAAGTGGATGGGGGAATCTTTTCCCAACGTTGGTGCCATATCTAGCCTCAGGGAGAGCTTCTGACACATATCCAAGTGTATACATTTCCAGTTCTGTAATATTTCCAAATTTCACACGTCCCTCAGGCCATCTGATGCTGAAACACTCATCTGTGCCTTTGTTACAGTTGGACTTGTCAATCCTGAGGTATTAAAAATCATGAGTAGGCTGGATAGAATAATTAGGGAGAAACAGTTCCCGCTTATTAAAAAAAAATTTGATGGCATAGATTTAACGTGATTTGCAAAAAAAAGGTGATGCGAGTAAAATGTTTTCACTCAATGAGTAGTTAGGGTATGAAACACACTGTCTAGAGGTTTGATAGAATCAGGCTAAATCGAAGCATTCAAGAGGACATTATATGAATATTTGGATAGAAATAGAATGCAAGGATAGGGAAAAAAAGTAGGAGATTGGCACTAGGTAATTCTGGATCAGTGGTGCTGGAAGAGCACAGCAATTCAGGCAGCATCCGACAAGCAGTGAAATCGACATTTCGGGCAAAAGCCCTTCATCAGGAATAAAGGCAGAGAGCCTGAAGCGTGGAGAGATAAGCTAGAGGAGGGTGGGGGTGGGGAGAAGGTAATTATGCTCATTCCAAGAAATGGTGCAGGCCCGATGGGCCAAATGGCCTTCTTCTATGCCATAAGATTTCTGTGATTCTGTATTTCTGGCCAACTTCCCATATTCTACACATTATTAACTTGAGGTCCTCCAAATCTCTATGTCATGTATATATTTAATCAATGTTCATTCATCAATTGTTTCTCTGCTAACTTACATTGATTCATGATTAAACAAAGTTTCAGTTTTAAAATCCCAATCCTGGTTTCCAAGTCCCTAGATGGCCAAGGCCCCTCCAAGTCTCTGCAACCTTTTGAGTTATTTACTTTCCTCTAATGCCAGTCGCTTCAGGATCCTTTGTTTTAATTACTCCACCATTCATGGTCATGACTTCAGCTATCTAATTCCTAAACACCGGAATTTCCCTCAGTCTCTGTCTTCTACCCCCAACCCCACCTCTCTTTTTCTTCATAACACTCTTTAACATCTACTTTTTTAACAATGTTTTTGATTACCTGCCCTAACACCTCACGGACTAGTGTCATCCTCATGTGAAACACCTCATGACATTTTATTAGAATAAAGTGCAAAATGTGAAGAGAGAAATGCAACAGTTAGCTTTTATACCAGTTTAAGGCTGAGAAGGGTTATCAAGTGATTTAGAAAGATAGTTACAAAGGTAGAGTCACAAGAACTAACAGAAGTGCTTTCATGTATTAGTTTGAAGTCAAGAAACTGACAAATAGGTTTAACCAGAGCAACTGCTTTATCGACCAATACGCATGACCTTCATGAAAATTCTTTACCTTTGTTCGCTTCACTGACAAAGGCACATGGCTTGGTAAATAGATCTTTTGTTTCCTGTTTTGACTGCAACAATAAGCTTCAGTATAAAGGTTTTCATTTATCCCCATCGTTCAACAAAATATTCATAAGGTTATTATTGTGCAAATTAGAACAAATTTACTTTCTATGTGAGAACCTGGGATTTCCTTCATTATAAAATTGTTTACTTTTAGTTCTTACTGTTGCATTGATTTAATCAAGGCGAGTAATCTGAACCCCTAAAACTGGATACGTTTGGATAACTTTAGTTGATTTGAACATGACGAGGGCAGAGTGGTAGATGTGATCTATATGGGCTTCAGTAAGGCGTTCGACAAGGTTCCCCATGAGAGACTGATTAGCAAGGTTCGATCTCATGGAATACAGGGAGAACTAGCCTTTTGGATACAGAACTGACTCAAAGGTAGAAGACAGAGGGTGGTGGTGGAGGGGGGTTGTTTTTCAGACTGGAGACCTGTGACCAGTGGAGTGCCGCAAGGATCGGTGCTGGGTCCTCTACCTTTTTACAGAAATGATTTGGATGCGAGCATAAGAGGTACAGTTAGTAAGTTTGCAGATGACACCAAAATTGGAGGTGTAGTGGACAGCGAAGAGGGTTACCTCAGATTACAACAGGATCTTGACAGATGGGCCAATGGGCTGAGAAGTGGCAGATGGAGTTTAATTCAGATAAATGCGAGGTGCTGCATTTTGGGAAAGCAAATCTTAGCAGGACTTATACACTTAATGGTAAGGTCCTAGGGAGTGTTGCTGAACAAAGAGACCTTGGAATGCAGGTTTATAGCTCCTTGAAAGTAGAGTCGCAGGTAGATAGGATAGTGAAGAAGGTATTTGGTATGCTTTCCTTTATTGGTCAGAGTATTGAGTACTGGAGTTAGGAGGTCATGTTGCGGCTGTACAGGGCATTGGTTAGGCCACTGTTGGAATATTGCGTGCAATTCTGGTCTCCTTCCTATCGAAAGGATGTTGTGAAACGTGAAAGAGTTCAGAAACGATTGATAAGGATGTTGCCAGTGTTGGAGGATCTGAGCTACAGGGAGAGGCTGAACAGGCTGGGGCTGTTTTCCCTGGAGCGTCGGAGGCTGAGGGGTGATCTTATAGAGGTTTACAAAATTATGAGGGGCATGGATAAGGTAAATAGGCAAGGTCTTTTCCCTGGGGTCGGGCAGTCCGGAACTAGAGGGCATAGGTTTAGGGTGAGAGGGGAAAGATATAATAGAGACCTAAGGGACAACGTTTTCACACAGAGGGTGGTACGTGTATGGAATGAGCTGCCAGAGGAAGTGGTGGAGGCTAGTACAATTGCAACATTTAAGAGGCATTTGGATGGGTATATGAATAGGAAGGGTTTGGAGGGATATGAGCCGGGTGCTGGCAGGTGGGACTAGATTGGGTTGGGATATCTGGTCGGCAGGGACGGGTTGGACCGAAGGGTCTGTTTCCATGCTGTGCATCTCTATGACTCTATGACTAAAATCAGGAGTTGTAATAACATGACTGAACAGTTTGGTCAAAAATATCAAAATCTGGATTTGCAATGTTGTTCATGATTACCATGAAACTGTTTGTTGTAAGCACC
Source organism: Chiloscyllium plagiosum (assembly GCF_037043375.1). Lineage (NCBI taxonomy): Eukaryota > Metazoa > Chordata > Chondrichthyes > Orectolobiformes > Hemiscylliidae > Chiloscyllium > Chiloscyllium plagiosum. Next base: position 148,518,076 of record NW_028270140.1, read on the forward strand.
ATCCTAGTTCCCTAACTTCCTTTAAGGCCAGCCCTCAGCCTCCATTGAATTTAAATTCCGTCAGTTGTCATGATGGGATTTGAAGCCACTCCCCCAAAGAATAAGCATGAGTCTCTAGATTGCTGGTCCAGTGACATTACCACAACTACAGCATCTCTTCCTGATTTTACAGTATTTGTGAATGGATAAAGGATTGCACAATACAGTAGATTCAGAACAGATCTAGAAACTCAAACACTTAGAGACCATGAGTTAGATGTGCATTTCACAAAACCCTGTAACTTTATGGTCTATTATATCTACCATTCCACTATTACCAACAGGGAACTGACTTTGGTTCAACGAAGAGCGCAGAAGAGGAAGCCAGGTGCAGAAACAGTTATATGAAAAAAGGAGTTGGCAACTTGGTGCAGCTGCAACACAGGACTGCATGAATGCTAAATAGTGGAAACATCATGCTGTAGACTTAGCTAAACAAACCCACAACCAAGAGATTAGATTAAGGCTCTGCAGCCCTGCTATAAGTAGTGGTGAGCAATTAAAGGCAGAAAGAGCCTCCACAAATACCTCTATCCTCGCTGAGGTACAGCCAGGATGTGAGTTTGAAAGACAAGGTTGAAGCAGTTATAACCACCCATGTGCTAAATGCATAATAAATGCTCCTCCCAAGATCCATTATCTCAGTAGCTAGTTTGATTCTGTTGACAAAATATCCAGAAGGACTGGACATTCTGAAAACAGCAAAGGTTATGGATTCTGATAACATTCTACTATAGGGTTGTAAACTCTAAGCTGTAGTTGTTGGAGGCCAATTATCTTAGGTCAATGATATTACTGCAAAATTACCCCCAAGGCCTACCTGGCCCCAACTTTCTGCTGTTACATAAATGACCTCACAGACTTCATCTAAGATGACGTCGGAGTAGGGCTTCTGAGCCTGGGGATCATCTGGTTTTGTTTTTGTTTCTTTTTTTTTCCTCTCTTTTCTTTTATTTACTTCTTGTTGAAGACCTTGGTCAAGGTGATGGTGGTGGTGAATGAGACCAGCAGGGACTCATATAGGCCCAGCAAAGCAGTGTTGGAGGTGAGTAAGGGTTCCTGGCAGCTTCTGTATTGACAGGGCGGTCCTAGTGCTGTCTCATTGTTGCTGCAGCAGAGGCAAGTTTGGGTTCCTGGCAGCACCTGCATCAAGCGCAGATTCATGGAGGTGGTGGCAAAGGCAAGTTTGAGCCCAGTACAAGATCCAGCAGCATCGGCACCGACTGCATCAGTGAGGTGGGCCCAAAGCATACTCATTGTGGCAACAGAATCGAGTTTGAGTCAGCATGATACCTGGAAGCTTCGGTGGCATCTGCATTGGCGAGGGCTAACGAAGATTAATAGTGGTGAGGGCATTGGTAGAGGCGAGATGGTACTGATGAGTGGCAACTTTTGTTCCAGTGGCAGTGGTGCAGCGAAGGCCCATGGCAGACACTTAACAAGTTAGACTGTAAAATTGAACAATTTTTCTTTATTCCTTTATTTTCTGCCTTTATATTCTACGTATTGATTTATATTCCTGTGTTTTTAAGATGGTGTCAGAAGGTGGCAACATTGTACAACACATTTCGCTGTATTTTGTAAAAATACTGGTCAAATAAATCAAATCATGACCTTCCCTCCAAATGAAGATCTAAAGTTGAGATGTTTGCTGATGAATGCACAATATTCAGTACCATCCTTAACTTTTCAGACAATGAAGAAAGTCTGTTCAAACAGAAAGTAAAATGTGAACAATATTCAGGTTGAACAGTGAAATGCCAAATAACATTCATGTCATGCAGAAGACAATCAATGGTCACCTGCAACAACAACAAATGGAATCATGTCCTCTTGAGCTTCGATGTCATCACTTCATCATCACTTATCCCTCCCCCTGTCAATATCCTGGGGGTTGCCACTGACCAGAAACTAACTGGTCCATCTATATAAATTCTATGGCTACAAGAGCAGCTTAAAGCCTAGGATTTCTTCAGTAAGTGACTCACGTCATAATCTTTCAACACTTACAAGGTACAAAGTAAGAGTTTAGTGGAATACTTTTCACTTGCCTGAATGAGTACAGATACAACTGCACTTAAGAAACTCGACACCATCTTTGTCATAACAAACAACTTAACTGATATCCTACCTTAAACATTCACCTTAAACATTCACTGATATCCACCTTAAACATTCACTCCCTACACAACTAATGCGTAGCGGCTACAATGCCTACAAGATACACTGTAACATCTCACAAACGTGGCTTCTAGGGAACACAATCCAAACACAAAACCTCTATAACGTAGAAGGATAGAGCTGCAAACATTTTGAAATACTCTGTGAAGTTTTCCTACAAGTCACACATCAGCTAGAACTTTCTGCAGTTCCAGATTTGGAAAGGTCCCACTGTTCTTGCATCATGGCTGGTCAAAATCCTGAAACTTCCTTCCTAACAGCACTGTGGGTTTAAAAAAGGTAAAGTCATCATTGTCTTAACAAACCATGGGCTGCTCTGTCATTACTGAGCTGAAAATGTGTTGCTGGAAAAGCGCAGCAGGTCAGGCAGCATCCAAGGAACAGGAGAATCGATGTTTCGGGCATAAGCCCTTCTTCAGGAATTAATCTGTCATTAGACAGCAACGATTGGTAGTCATTGAACAGGAGGGTCACCATGACTCAGACGAGAGGAAACGTTGAGAATGAGAGGAAATGTTGTGAATGAGTGTCCTTTATGGTAACACACAAGGTGTAGCAGTTCAGGAATGCAGCTCAGTACCACCTTCTCAAGACTGGACAATAAATGCTGGTCTTGCCAGCAATACCTATATTCCATGAATGAATTTTAAAAATATACCTGTACATACATAAGACAAAGTTCACATGAATACACAGTTCAATAAGTAATAATAAAATTATATGCCTGTCATTGGTATATATTATTTATGTTTCACTTATTAATCAATTAATAAAATAATTACAATATTGACATCAGGATTCCCAATTAGCTACTGAATGGCTAACATGGTGGATAACACTGATGTAGAAGAAATTGCTTTCAAAGTTTTCATTCACTGATTGCTATTGAGTCAGAACTGGACTTACACTGAAATAATAAAATAATTAAACAATTCGTTCAATTCTTAAATAAAAGTCTTACCTTGCATTTTTAGGTATTTTTAAATGGAGCACTTGCAACAGCGGTTATAAGAAGTTAGGACACTATAGATTATAATCTCCAAATAATACTGTAGCCACATGCCATGCCCCTATTTACTTCTACAGTCATTTAACTGTTTCAGATGTAGGGGGACTTTCACCATCCTCAACCAGACACTAACAGCAGTGTTCATATTAAACCAAATGCTCTCACCTTTCTCTCCTCCTCGCATGCTGCTGAAAAGTACCAGGTTCTGTGTTTCTTATTAATGTGAATGATTTTGAAGGGAAACACATTGCTTGATGTTGTTTCTTCTGTTGATCTCATAACTCTGAGGAAAAGAAAGAGAGAAGTAAACACCACAGTAACAGGGTTATGGAGAGCAGACTGGGAAGTGGAGTTAAGGCCTAGATGAGATCAGCCATATTTATATTAAAACAGGGGAGCAGGCTCAAGGAGCTGAGCTGCCTGAACATCCCCAGGGCACATTCAACAGCAGCTTCAGTTAAGACAAATCTCACCAGATTCCTCAGCAACCTAGCCAGATCAGAGCAACCATGATGGAACCATGGAGAAGTTGCCATTGTCTTAGCAAACCATGGGGCTGCTCTGTCATTAGCGGCAATGATTGGTAGCCATTCAACTGGACTTCAAACAGGTACTACAACTGGCTTTATCATTGGCAAATATTGTAAGTGGAGCATGAGAGTTACAGGATATTCTGAGGGAAGCAGACATCTTCACCAGTCCAAACGAGGGAACACCTGCGAGGAATTGTATAGCCTCATTCGGGACATATTGTGATCAAAGGGACTCTAGGTCAGTCCACAACAAAACCCCAAAACAAAGTCAAGCCTTGGCCAAAAGATTAAAATTATCTTCAGGATCCTGGCCCACAAGTCATTGTGCCAGTATGCTGACTTGAGATAGTTAAAGAGTCTTACCCGACCTAAATTGAGTAAAATAACTTATAGGCTGGTAGCCAGGAGAGTTCATACCCTGAAAGTCCACCTACATCTGAAACAGTTAAATGACTTAGCAACATCCAAATCAGAACCAATCAAAATAAACGTCTGGTCAAATGGTCACCCAGTTCTAATAGAAGTCAATAATGGTGTGGCCATAGAAGTCATCCCAGAACTAGTTTTTAAAAAATTCACTCCAGACTGCAACTCTTAAGTTTGTGTAAGACCTCGGCTAAGCTGAGAACTGAAATGATTGTTCCGTTATAATGTGCTGTAGCACAATTGCCAAACTGGGGACACTGTTTCTCAAGTGTGAACTTCTAAAATGTGTTTTGACTGTAACATGATTACATCATCAACACTTTAAGCACTGTTTCGAAAGTGTGATTTTTCTACAACACGGACAAGAATGCAAGCATCCCGTTCTAGAAGAACTACCCGTACTGTGGAACATTGACAGATTAAGTGTACAATTGTGGTTCCCATCTCTTATGAAAAGCGACTGGTTCAGTGATTGTAAAAAAAGGCTTGGGTCCATGCTTGATGAGGCGGAATTGCTTGCGAGAGATTCACCTGCATTGGCTCAACATTTTTCAATTAGAATATGGTTGCCTGGGTGACCAGAAGTCTCCAGAAAAGTTTAGGAACTATCAGAGGAGCCAAGACCACCGTGCATGTTGGCTAGGAAGCAATTCCATGATTCTGCAAGGCCCACCAGTGCCATTGCCTTATGGGCAAAAGTAGAAGAAGTCAAACAGCTGGAATGCAAAGGAATCATCAAACTAGTCCAATTTGCAGAATGGGCAGCACTGGTTGTGAAGGCCGATGGGTCATTTTGCCTTTATGGGGAGTTTTGTGGCAGAGAGCTGTTCTCGTGCAGCTAGACATGAGTCGCTCTTACTTGCAATTGCATTTAGATGAGGATTTCCAGAAGTATGCTCCAATTAATACCCATCAGGGTTTGTACCAATATATGAGACTGCCATTTAGGGTACTGCCAGCCTGTTCAATTTTTCAGCTGAAGATGGAGAACAGTTTGCAAGTTCTACCTCAGCTCGCCATTTATCTAGATGACGTTCAAATAACAGGGAAAACTAACAAGGAACACTTAGAGAACTTGGTAAAGTCCAAAGGCTTTTTCCAAAGCAGGCATACGCTTAAGAAGGGAAAAATATGTTCCAGGCCCCGCAAGCGTCTTACTTGGGCTACACAGTCAACAAGATTGGGTTATACCCGTTTGAAGGTGAAGCGAGGTCAAGGGTTCCCGGCTTCCACATCTGTACTGGAGCTTGGGTAATTTCTTGACTGTTAATTTATTATGTTAAGTCCAAACATAACCTAGTATCCATCCTGGCACCTTTGCATCAATTCTTAAAAAGTGGATCAACCTTGGAAATGGTTGCGCAGCCAAGTCAAAGCTGTCAGTGAAGCTAATAGTGAGTAAAAGTGACCGTACAACTTAATTGCAAAAACCCACCTTGTTTACTAATGTCCTTTAAAAAAGGATTTGACGCATTTTTACCTAGTTCTGGCCTATATGTGATATTACCATCTGAAATATTTCAACAAATCACTCAGTTCTAAGGAGCGCAGCTCATTACCATCTTCATCATCACCATCAATTAGAAGCTCTCATATTCTAAGAATGAATTTTTTTTTAAAAAAAGAGTTCATCAGAATCTGTCTGGAAATGTTAACTGTGTGGGGCCAGAACATGAGTAACAATGACTTCATATTTGGAGCTAACTGTCTGTATTTGATTCTAAACCACGTCAGAGATTAGGAACTGTATACATTGCAGGGTCAGTACTGATGCTCCGCCAATTCTTGCAGCTTGAATGCAGAGGCTGAAATGTCACAGAAGCTTTGCAGATATGGTGTAACCGAATGCTCACATCCTGTTTTTGCTCAAGTGGACACTATATGCGCCCATGAATAGACCTTGGCTCGTAACCACACACACTACAAAATTCTCCGAAGAGTAAGGTCCTACAGCTTCAGTTATATACAGATGCCAGTCCTTGATTCATGCCCTGTTTGTGAAACTAAAGCTGCAGATTGCAAACCCAAGCAAGACCATGAAGACCAATATAGCAATAAAATTCTTGCTCAGAGTATTGAGTACATGTGGCAAGGAGTTGTTGAGATGAATAACACAGATGCATTTGTGTAGACACACTAAGAAGAAAGGAATTGCCAAGATAACGCTAATAGGGCGACTTGAGTTAGGACGGGTGGAAGCATATGTGGGATATAAACATTTGCATCAACTCTGATGTGGACAATTGGAATACCACGTTCTGTTATGATTTCTGTATCTTAAAAAAGATAGAAAAGCAACAGAGAAGGTAAGTAAAGGCTGAGAATTATACCATTGAGAAGTTACACCTATCAGAAAAGACTGGAAGCAATTTTCTTTAGAAAAAAAGACTAAGGAATAACCTAAAAGAGGTTTTTAAGATTGTCAGAGGATTTAATTGAGTAGATAGAGAAGATATCTTCATGTGAGTGAGAACAAATTTAAGATCCATAAATTAAAACATGTCATTAATAAATTAAATAAGAAAGTCACGAGAAGCTTCTCTACCTATGGAGTGATGAGAACTCACTGTTGAATGGAATATTTAAAGCAAATTGCACAAATGTACTAGATTAGATTCCCTACAGTCTGGAACAGACCATTTGGCCCAAAAGATTCCTTCAACACTCCGAAGAGTAACCCACTCAGACCCATTCCCCTGCCCAATACCCTACATTTACCCTAGACTAATGGACCTAACACTATGAGGAGAAAGTGAGGGCTGCAGATGCTGGAGATCAGAGCTGAAAATGTGTTGCTGGTGACCTGCTGCGCTTTTCCAGCAACACATTTTCAGACCTAACACTATGGGCAATTTAGCATGGCCAATTCACCCTGATCTGCACATCTTTGGATTTTGGGAGGAAAGAGAGAGCTAGATAAATACTTGCAAGAGAAAGGAAGAAAACATGTTGGTGAGATTCGATGAAGGGTGGAACATAAATATCAACGTGGGCCTGTTGAACCCAGTGGCCTGATTCTGTATCTTAATGCTTTCTATACAACAAAAACAGAAACTTCTCAGCAAAGTTCAATGCTTTATGCATTCAGCTTCCTTCGACCATCTACAACTGAATCTAATAAAAGGCCGACTTCTTTATTGCATAACATCACCAGACTGACTACAATATAGTTACATTAGCTTCACAGAATTCTGGTACAGATTCACAAGTAAAATCTAAACGTACCACAGGCTGTACATTTCTAGTGTCTGTATATCCCAACTTCACAAAGGCCATGTAAAACTGCTGCAGATTACAGCTTTAGAAGGAGTGTTTGATTCAGTAAAGCCATCAAATTCTACCACTGATCCTGAACATAATCCATAGACAGGGACAAACACTGTAATTATATAAGAGCCAAAGGTAGCCCCTTGAGCCTGCTCTGAGTAATGTAATGACATTTCTGTCATAGAGACACTGCTCAGAACCATTCAAACTAATAAACAAAGATTGAACTTGATCCAAAGATTCTGTATGACCTCAAAATATCCTAAAGAATTTACACCATTGAAGTACTTTTGAAGTGTAGTTACTGTTGTATTGTAGGAGTAAGTAGTTTTGGATCTGGAGATGATTAATTAAGGAATAGCTGGTTGGGATGAGGATGGGGACAATGGGTTTGGATTAATGAAATTCAACCGCTCAAAATCTAGTCTTGGAAGTATGGCAACAATTTAATAACCAATCTGTGTAGTAAGAAGAGCATACCTATAAAGCAATGCTACCACTCAGCCAGCACCACTCAGCCAGCATTCATTACATTTAGAGAAAAGATCAGTCTGATCAGATGAGGAATTCTCCAAAGGCTTAACTAATTTATAAAATTATTTCTGACCCCTCACAATTAGGGACATAGACTTTCCTAGAAACTGTGCCTCCCGGTTACTCACAGTTCTTAGCAAGTACAAGACTATAAGACGTAGGAGCAGGAGGAGGCTTTTCAGCTCCACCATTCAATGAAATCAGGGCTGACCTGAAAGATGTCTCAGTAACAAATAAGTAAAGCAAAAAAATAAGTAAAGACTAGCTGCCCACCAATGGCTCAGATAATTCAGCTGGAAAACATTTGTTCCCGACAGACCTAGCTTAATCCACTAGGTAGTTTGTTACTGATAGAGTGTCAGTAGCAGCATAGCAACTGGCCTCACCACCCACAATAAATCAGCTCAGGTTCCTACTTGTCCTGACTATTCAGCTATCACTGTTTGAGAGTACTGATAAGGAGGAGCTATGATAGTTGTTAGGGTGAATGTGTTCACCAATAACATACAGCAAAGCTTTTAACTTTCAGCTGTGAGATGTCACCAGAAACAATTTTACAATATTTACAGAATCCCGAAGAACCCATTTCCCAACATTGGTTTCCAATAGATGAGAATATCTACCAGCTTGTGTTAAAAAAATAGTTTTGATCAATCTGTTCAGACACATCTCTGAAGAAGGGTCACTGGACCTGAAACTGTGATTTCTCTCCACAGATGCTGCCAAATGTGCTGAGTTTTTCCAGCAATTTCTGTTTTTGTTTCTGTGGCAGATGGGATTTGTATCTAGATCTTTTGGTTTAAAGGTAGGAAGACAAAGCAGTATAAGGGGCCGAAGTTTCCACACTGTAGGTAATCTTAACTAATCTAAAAAGTCCCCCAACTTGTATGTATGCTCACACATAATGACTGACAACTTGTGTCCTTGATACTGAATAACCCTTGCTTGATTTATGCTCTCACAAAAATAGAACCATGGGTTTAGTAAGGGGGAAGAAAGAGAGAGAGCAGTGTGAGTGAGAGGCTGGTGTAGATTATATCACTGTGCATACAACAGAAGGTTTGAAATCTCTCTGGGATTACACTACTATAAGCACAATGAGTTAAGACTCCACAGGAACACTACATTGGCCTTCCAGTATAGCATAACAAGTGAAGTTGCACAATCTACTCTCCACATCTTAGTCTTCAATGGGCAACTCCTACCTAAAGTTCAAACTGTCCCCCTTAGTTCTAATCTCTCCCAAAGGGGAGAAACATTCTTTCAGTATTCAATCTGTCAAATCTCCTCAGGATTCTGTATGTTTCAATCAGATCACCTCTCATCTGTTTTTGGAAAATATTAAAAAAAGTTATGAAGGACATAATAGCAGAACATTTAGAAATACATAATACAATCAAGCAGAGTGAGCATGGCTTCATGAAAGGGAAATTATGCCTGACAAATCCATTGGAATTATTTGAGGAGATAACAAGCAACAAGGATTTTCAGAATGTGCTTACATGTTAGGCTACTTAATAAGGTAACAGTCCATAGTGTTGAAGGTACAGTAGCATAGATAAAGAATTGGCTAACTAATAGAAGACAGAGAGTTGGGATAAGGGGAACATTTTCAGAATGGTGACTGCTAACTAGTATTGGGTAACAAGGGTGACATGGTGGCTCAGTGGTTAGCACTGCTACCTCACAGTGCCAGGGACCTGGGTTCAATTCCTGCCTAGGATGACTGTCTGTGTGGAGTTTCCACATTCTCCCCATGTCTGAGCGGGTTTGATCTGGTTTCCTCCCACAATGTGAAGGTCAGGTGAACTGACCATGTTAAATTGCTCATCGTGTTAGGTGCATTAGTCAGGGGGAAATGAGTCTGGGTGGGTTACTCTTTGGAGGGTCAGTGTGGATTTGTTGGGCCGAAGGGCCTGTTTCCACACTGTAGGGAATCTGTTTATCCCTATACTTACAATATAAATGAATCTCTTGAATTAATGACTTAAATTTCAGGACTGTTCACTTAGTACTCACTCAATTAGCACCTACCTGCATGTTCTACTTCTAACCTACCTGTTAGAACTTTATAGATTTCTATGAGATTCCCTCTCATTCTTCTAAACTCTAGTAAATATAGTCTCAACCCAACCCATCTCTCCTCATACATTAGTCCTGCAATTCCAGGAATCAGAAATAAAAAAAAAAGGTAATAAGGATGATACTAGAACTATTAGGTTGTACCCATTGGAAAAGGAATAGGTCCAGTCAAGGATAGTAGTGGGAAGTTGCGTGTGGAGGCTGAAGAGATTGGGGAGACACTGAATGAATACTTTTCGTTCGTATTCACTCAGGAACAGGACATTGTTGCCGATGTGAATATTGAGTCGCAATTAATTAGAATGGACGGCTTTGAGGTATGTAGGGAAGAGGTGTTGGAAATTCTGGAAAGGGTGAAAATAGATAAGTCCCCTGGGCCTGATGGCACTTATCCTATGATTCTCTGGGAAGCAAGGGAGGAGATTGCAGAGCCATTGGCCTTGATTTTTATGTCCCCGTTGTCTACAGGAATAGTGCCGAAGACTGGAGGATAGCAAATGTGGTTCCCTTGTTCAAGAAGGGGAGTAGGGATAACCCTAGTAACTATAGGCCGGTGAGTCTCACTTCTGTTGTGGGCAAAGTCTTAGAGAGAATTGTAAGGGATAGGATTTTTGAACATCTGGATAGGAATAATGTGATCAAGGATAGTCAGCATGGTTTTGTGAAGGGCAGGTCGTGCCTCACAAACCTTATTGAATTCTTTGAGAAGGTGACTAAGGAGGTAGATGAGGGTAAAGTGGTAGATGTGGTGTATATGGATTTTAGTAAGGCATTTGATAAGGTTCCCCATGGTAGGCTACTGCAGAAAATACGGAGGTATGGCATTGAGGGTGAGTTGGAGATTTGGATTAAGAATTGGCTGGCTGGAAGAAGACAGAGGGTAGTAGTTGATGGTAAAGGTTCATCTTGGAGTGCAGTTACTAGCGGTGTTCCGCAAGGATCTGTTTTGGGACCATTGCTGTTTGTCATTTTTATAAATGACCTGGAGGAGGGGCTAGAAGGTTGGGTGAGCAAGTTTGCAGATGATACGAAAGTCAGTGGAGTTGTTGACAGTGAGGAAGGATGTGTCAGTTTACAGCGGGATATAGATATGCTGCAGAACTGGGCAGAAAGGTGGCAAATAGAGTTCAATGTAGGTAAGTGTGAGGTGATTCACTTTGGTAAGAGTAACAAAAAGATGGGGTACTGGGCTAATGGTCGGATACTTGGTAGTGTGGATGAGCAGAGGGATCTTGGTGTCCATGTACACAGATCTCTGAAAGTTGCCACCCAGGTAAATAGTGCGGTGAAGAAGGCATATGGCGTACTGGCTTTTATTGGTAGAGGAATTGAGTTCCAGAGTCCTGAGGTCATGTTGCAGTTGTATAAGACTCTGGTGCGGCCGCATCTGGAGTATTGTGTGCAGTTTTGGTCGCCATACTATAGGAAGGATGTGGAGGCACTGGAACGGGTGCAGAGGAGGTTTACCAGGATGTTGCCTGGTGTGGTAGGAAAATCGTATGAGGAAAGGCTGAGGCACTTGGGCTGTTTTCATTGGAGAAAAGAAGGTTTAGGGGTGACTTGATAGAGGTGTACAAGATGATTAGGGGTTTAGATAGGGTTGACCATGAGAACCTTTTGCCACGTGTGGAGTCAACTATTACGAGGGGGCATAGCTTTACATTAAGGGGTGGTAGGTATAGGACAGATGTTAGGGATGGATTCTTAACTCAGCGAGTCGTGAGTTCATGGAATTGATGAAAGGAGAACTATGGAAAGAATAAGGATTATTAAGGATAATTTGTACTTGGAGCCATATAACATGGGTAGTGTTCTAAATCAATACTTTGGGTCGGTGTTCACTAGTGAGAGGGATATTGTGGGAATAGAAATCAGACAAAAGAACTGTGATACACTAAAAAAAATTAGCTTGAACAGACAAGGCATATTGAGTGGTCTGCCAGTAGCAGTGGTGGACTCTCCCTCTTTATGGGCATCTAAACGGGCATTGTATAGGCATATGGAGGATAGTGGGCTAGCGTAGGTTAGGTGGGCTTGGATCGGCGCAACATCGAGGGCCAAAGGGCCTGTACTGCGCTGTATCTTTCTATGTTCTATGTTCTAAGCTTAATCTCTTGAAGCGTTATCTAATAAGAATGCTTTTTTAAAATTATGTAAAGTTTTGTCAAATTAGATCGTGAAAATGTTCCACTTGTAGGTAAGACCTAAACTAAAGATCATCAACATAAGATAATTCCTTAGTAAAGAAATATTTTGATTAACAAAGTGGTGAGAGTGTGGAACTTGCTACCCAGGATATTGTTAAGTTGAATAACCTGGATATTGAAGGCAATAAAGAGAAATGGTGTGACCAACAATCAGGGATATACAGGATTGGGTAAAGAGAAAAAAGGAGGCTTACTGCAGATACTGAGGGCTCAGAACAGCAGAAGCTCGAGATGAAAGATTCATGACAGGTAAAGGAAAATCCTAAGCTATTTTACAAAAAAAATTGATGAAAGGAGAACTATGGAAAGAATAAAGGATAATTAAGGATAATTTGTACTTGGAGCCATATAACATGGGTAGTGTTCTAAATCAATACTTCGGGTCGGTGTTCACTAGTGAGAGCGATATTGTGGGAATAGAAATCAGACAAAAGAACTGTGATACACTAAAAAAAATTAGCTTGAACAGACAAGGCATCTTTTTTTTTTAGATTACATTACAGTGTGGAAACGGGCCCTTCGGCCCAACAAGTCCACACCGACCCGCCGAAGCGCAACCCACCCATACCCCTACATTTACCCTTTACCTAACACTACGGGCAATTTAGCATGGCCAATTCACCTGACCTGCACATCTTTGGACTGTGGGAGGAAACCGGAGCACCCGGAGGAAACCCACGCAGACACGGGGAGAATGTGCAAACTCCACACAGTCAGTCGCCTGAGGCGGGAATTGAACCCGGGTCTCTGGCGCTGTGAGGCAGCAGTGCTAACCACTGGGCCACCATGCCGCCCATCTTGAGTGGTCTGGCAGGCTTAAAAGTAGTTAAATCTCCAGGGCCAGATGAAACGTACTCCAAATTGTTCAATGAGGCAAGAGAGAAAATAGCAGTGGCACTGGCAATACTTTTCAATTCCTCTCTGGCCACAGGAGAGGTGCCAGAAGACTGGAGGACATCCCATGTGGTACTTTTCTATAAGAAGGAACCAATGAATAAAACAGGAAACTACAGACCTATCAGTCAAATCTCAGTGATGGGAAAACTATTGCAAGCAGGTCTGATGGACTGAATTAATCTACACTTGGAGAGGTGTGGATTAATCAAGAATAGTCAGCATGTCTTGTTAAGGGGAGGTCATTTCTGACCAACTTGAATGAATTTTTCGAAGAAATAACCATTGATTAGGACAATGCATTCGACGTAGTCTACTTGGAGTTTAGCAAATCTTTTGATCAGATTCCAAATGGCAGACTGATACCAAAGGTAACAGCCCACACATCCAAGGAAATTAGGCAAATTGGATCCATAATTGGCTCCAACTGAGGAGCAGGAAGCAGAGGGTGTTGGTCGAGGGATGCTTTTGTGACCAGAAGCCTGTGTCCAGTGAGATCCCATGGGGATCAGCATTAGGGACCTTTACTGTTTGTGGTACATATTAATGATTAGATTTGAATGTAGAAGGTTTGAGCAGTAAGTTTGCTGATGATACAAAAAATTGGTGGGGTGGTAAATGGTGAGGAGAATAGCCTTAGAGTATGGGAGGATATAGATGTTCTGGTCAGATGGGCTGATCAACGGCAAATAGAATTCAATCTGCATTAATATAAGGTGATGCACTTGGGCTGGACAAACAAGGCAAGGGAATTCCTGATGAACAGTAGCACCCTGGGAAACACCGAGAATCAAAGGAACCTTGGTGTGCATGTACCTCAGTCCCTTAAGGTAGCAGGACAGTTAGATAAAATGGTTAAAGACTCATGTAGAATGCTTGCCTCCATGAGTTGAGAGATGGAGTTTAAAGGCATGTTGGGGTTATGTTGGAATTATATAAAATGTTGGTTAAGCCACAGCCAGAGTATTATGTCCAGTTCGGGAATCCAAATTATAGGAGGGATCTGATTGTGCTGGAGAGGATGCAGAGGAGATTCATTCGGATGTAAGAGTTTTACTGTATTCTTACTGTAAAATACATGTGACAACAAAATCATACATTCAAGAGTTCTAGTTTTGATCAGAGATTGGACAGACTCGGGTTGTTTTCCTTGCAGCAGAGTACACTGAGGGGGATGTGATTGAGATGTATAAAATTATGAGGGGCATAGACAGAAGAAACCTTTTCTCTTAGTGCAGGGATAAATGACCGGGGGCATAGATTTAAGGTAAGAGCAGAAGGTTTAGAGGGGATGTGGGGAAAATTATTTTTACACAGAGAGTGGCAGGAATCTTGAACTCACTGCCTGTACGGGTGGGAGAGGCAGAAACACTCATAACATTGAAGTATTTAGAAGTACACTTGCAATACCAAGGTATACAAAGCTATGGGAAAAGTGCTGGAAAATGAAATTAGTATAGTTCGATGGGGCTTTTTGACCAGCACAAGTTTGATGGGCTGAAGGACCTTTTTCAATGTGTCAAGCTTTATGATGCTATGGATAAGTTTAAATATAGATACACATGAAGAAGAAGGGAATAGGGAGGCAGACTGATGGAGGTAGATGAGAAAGTATAGATGGAAGCTAATGTGCAATATAAACCAAATGGACTGATTGGATCGATTGGCTTGTTTCTGTGCTTTACGTTCTGATGTATTGTACACAGCCATCAGTAATAGCTCTGCAGCAACCCACAGATCTGTATGTGCTTTCAAAGTGTGCTCAAAATCTTGACAATTGGTTTCCTCTGAAGGTCTACACTAATTGTTTATATTGTTTGTAATGGAATATTAGACATTGTCACTCACATCATTGCTCTCCTAACTATAGTACGTATAAACTGGAGAATTTCAGTTGAGGTAATGTCTGTACATGTGTTGCTGTATGTGTATCTTTGTCTGTATCTCTGTTTCTGTGTGTCCATGCCACTGACTGTGTGTGTCTCTGTCTTTCTCTGTGTCTTTAAGCCACTCACTGAATGCACACATTTGTCTTTTTTTAATTAATTCATGGGATGTGGCATCATTGGCTAGGTCAGCATTTATTGCCCATTGACCAGAGGGCACTTAAGAGTCAACCATATTTCTGTGGATCTGGAGTCACTTGTATGCCAGAACAGGTAATGACGATAGATTTCCTTCCCTAAATGACATGCAGGCACACACCTGTGTCTGCGAGTGTGTCTCTGTGCATATTTCTTTCTTTGCACATCTGAATCTGTGTGCACACTTCTGTGTCTGTGCGCCTGTGTCTGCATCTGCATGTTTGTCTGCATGCATCTCTGTGTGTGCACATCTGTCTGCATGTGTACATCTCAGTGTTTGTGTATGTGCAAGTCTCTCCTTTGTGCATGCATCACTGTCAATGTGCACATGTCCCTGTCTATGTTTCCACATCTATGGGTGTACTTCTTTGTCTGTGTGTGCATGTCTCTGTCTGTGTCCACCTGTATCTTTCTGTGTGCGTGTCTCCACTGTCAAGGATGCTATCTTTTGGATAAGACTTTAAATAAAGGCTGCACTTGCTCTCTCAGGTGAACATAACAAATTCTTACACCACAGCATGTGACCAAGAACAGGAGAGGTGCCTCCACATACACTGGCCAATAATTAATTAGGTCAACCATCTGGTCATTAATGTAACAGCTGTTTGTAGAAACTGACTGTACACAGATTGGCTGCCATCTTTCCTACCTAACAACAATGATTAACCAGGTAAAGCACTTTCAGACATTGCAAAAGGTGCTGTATACATAGAGTCATAGAAATGGACAGCACAGAAACAGACCCTTCGGTCCAACTTGTTCATGCTGACCAGATATCCTAAATTAATCTCATCCCATTTTCCAGCACTTGGCCCATATCCCTCTAAACCCTTCCTATTCATAAATGCATCCACATGCCTTTTAAATGCTGTAATTGTACCACTTCATCTGACAGCTCATTCCATACACACACCACCCTCTGCATGAAAAAATTACCCTTTAGATCCCTTTTAAATCTATCCCCCTCTCACCCCTTCTTTCATTACAAGAATAATCAATTTGTAATATAAGAGAATACGCCTGGATCTGTTTCTTGGTAACAGTTAGATTAGATTCCCTACAGTATGGAAACAGGCCCTTCGGTCCAACACTGACTCTCTGAAGAGCAACCCACCCAGACCCATTCCCATGCCTTACATTTACCCCTAACTAATGCATCTAGCACTAGCATGGCCAATTCGCCTGACCTGCACATCTTTGGACTGTGGGAGGAAACCGGAGCACCCATAGGAAACCCATGCAGACACGGGGAGCATGTGCAAACTCCACACAGACATTAACCTGAGGTGGGAATCAAACCTGGGTCCCTGGTGCTGTGAGGCAGCAGTGCTAACCACTGAGCCACCGTGCCGCCCTGAGTATTTTTAGAAAGTAAGCATTGCAGAGGCCAGGTAGAACAGAAAAGCAGAAACGCTTTTCTACGCCTTTTCAAATGAGCCAGATTAATTCTACAAGAAGGTCCCTGCAGTTTGAAGGTTAATGTGATCTGTCATTTATGTCTACAACTTGCAGTGGGGAAGCCACAGTCCAACTTCTATATAAAATAGACTATTTTTAGAACAAGCATTTCCTTTCTACTACAACAGGAGGACAGGTCTGAAAAGGCTTGATGGTAATGGTTGGGTGGGGGATATGAAGTTGCAGATTGTGCTGAAGAACAAACTGCTGCTATTGGTGGTCCAGAGGACCTCACAGATACCCAGTCTTGAGTTGCTAGATCTGTTCAATGTCTGTCCCATTTAGCACAATAAGTGCTGCACAATGTAGTGGAAGTATTCGCAATGTGAAGGTCAGATTTTGTCTCCACATGGACTGTACAGTGGTCACTCTCACTGATAGTCATGGACAAATGCATCTGCAGCCAGCAGATTGGTGAGGGTGAGATTGAGTATGTTTTTCCCTCTTGTTGGTTGCCTCACCACCTGCTGCAGACTCAGTCTTGGTGATGAACATTGAAAACCTTTACCCAGAGTACATTTTGTGTCCTTGCCATCCTCAGTACTTCCTCTAAATGTTATTCAACATGGAGGAGTATTGATCAATCAGCTGAGTGGCTATGAAATGGTATGGAGGTTTTGTTGCCCAAGTTTAACCTGATGCCATGAAGCGTCCTGGGATCCACCATCAATGTTGAGGACTCCTAGAGCATTTCCTTTTCAACTGTATACCACTATGCCACCGCTTCTGCTAGGTCTGTCCTGCTGGTGGACAGGTCATACCTAGGGATGGTGAGGGTGTTTGGGACACTGTCAGGTAATGATTCCGTGAGTATGATCATGTCAGGCTGGTGCTTGACTCCTGTGTGAGAGACAGCCCACCCAAGATTAGATTCCCTACAGTGTGGAAACAGGCCCTTCAGCCCAACAAGTCCACACCGACCCTCCAAAGAGTAACCCACCTCCCTCTGACTAATGTTCCTAACAACTATGAGAAAGTGAGGACTGCAGATGCTGGAGATCAGAGCTGAAAATGTGTTGCAGGAAAAGCGCAGCAGGTCAGGCAGCATCCAAGGAGCAGGAGAATCGACGTTTTGGGCATGAGCCCTTCTTCAGGAGAAACGTCGATTCTCCTGCTCCTTGGATGCTGCCTGACCTGCTGCGCTTTTCCAGCAACACATTTTCAGCTCCTAACATCTATGGACAATTTAGCATGGCTAATTCACCTGACCTGCACATCTTTGGACTGTGCGAGGAAACCGGAGCACCTGAGGAAACCCATGCAGACACGGGGAGAATGTGCAAACTCCACACAGACAGTTGCCTGAGGCTGGAATCGAACCTGGGACCCTGGTGCTATGAGGCAGCAGTGCTAGCTACTGAGCCACCATGCCACCCTCCCAGTCAGGAAACATTTCAACGGCCCGGGATATTCGGCCTCGGATTTTCGGGTGACCTTCCTCCAAGGCAGACTTCGGGACAGGCAAGAACGCAGAGTGACCGAGCAGAGGCTGATAGCCAAGTTCGACACCCATGGGGATGGCCTCAACCGGGACCCTGGGTTCACATCACACCATAGATGATCCCATTGCACTATACACACACACACACACATATAAGTTTGTGGGGTGAATTTGTACTTGCAGAATTACATTTTACTTTGCTCAAAAACTGCATGAATTCATGTAAGATTCTGTAAATTCATTTTTTAAGATTAGAATCAGTGCAAACATTGTGGCACAGACAGCATCACACAGGGGAGCTCACATCTTTAATACATTATCTGGCCTGACAGACACCAATTGTTAAAGTTCACTTGAGAATGTAACTTTTAAAAAAACGTTTTACGATTTACAAATGAAAGAACTGAAACCAGCATGGTCATTCTAACAGATGAGAGACTTAACAAACAATCCCCCAGGCCTTTTTCAATATATAATTTCAGTTACATCACACAGTAAACTTTTGCTATAAATTATGTGTCTTACAATTATATACTCCACAACCATCTGATGAAGAAGAGATGTATACTAGTCCCCAGACAGGACTCTGCAGGGTCTACAAGCCTGTTTTTGCCACCTAGGTTAATGCAGGGTGTTCCCCCACTGTCATCTCTTTCTAAAAGAGATGGCGGGAGAATCACTTTGTAGTGATTGTTACAACTGCGTGCCTTGCTAGGGCCATTTTAGAGGGCAGTTGAGGGTCAACTGCATAGCTGCGGGTCTGGAGTCACATCTCGCCTGATCAGTTAAAGGTGGAAGATTTCCTTTCCTAAGGGAAATTAGTGAACCAGATGGGTTTCTCCCCAGAATCATTTTTAATGGAATTCAAATTCCAATATGTACTCTGACGGGATTCAAACCTGCATCCCCAGAACATTAGCTAAATTCCTGGATTAATAGTCTAGCGATAATACCACTAGGCCATCACCTTCCCCTAATCCCAGATCTATGCCACATTGCCTCAATCATACTCTACTCAAAGATGCAAACTCATGATACACACATATAAAGGCAAAATACTGTGGAAGTTGTAAATCTGAAACATATATTGACCCATCTTGACCAGTCTGGGGAAGGTCAAATACAAGTAATGTGATTGTTCCATACTGACCTGTTGTACCCATTGAGAGAAAAAGCTCCCTGTGGAGAGGCCGCAGTGCTGGATTTGAAGTAATAAATACAGCCCTTATGAATGATAACAAATCGTAGTGGCCCTGAAACCAGAAATAGAATCAATTTTAGACCAGTAAAGACAGGTCCTGGAGTAAAGTAAGGAAGCTAGGGAACTTCACAAACAGAGAAAACAAATCATAATCATAGAGTTATACAGCATAGAAACAGGTCCTTCGATCCACCATGTCTCTGACAACCAACCAACACCAAACTACACTAATCTCATTAGAATAAGGTCAAATCCATTTGGGTGTAAAGTAGAAATTCTAAGAGGAAAAAGTTACTGATAGGTGAAGTCTGTAGACCACCAAATAATAACATCACACTGGGGGGAGGGGAGCAATAAACAAAGAAATAACTCATGCCTGTAAAAATGTTACGGAAATTATCATGGGGATTGTAATCTACATGTAGATTGGTCAGACCAGGGTAGCCTTGAGGAGTTTGTTGAGTGTATCTGTGACAGTTTCCTTAAACAGTGTGTAATAGAACTGATGAGGGAGCAAGCAATCCTAGATCTGGTCCTGTGTAATGAGAAAGGAATAATTAATAACCTCACAGTTAGGGATCCACTTGGAAGGAGTGATCACAGTATGGTTGAATTTAGAATACAGATGAAGAGTGTGAAGATAAAATCCAATATCAGGGTCCTATGCTTAAACAAGGGAGACTACAATAGAACGAAAGAGGACTTGGCTAAAGTAGACTGGAAGCAAAGATTTTATGGTGGGACAGTTGATGAGCAGTGGAGGACTTTCAAAACAGTTTTCAAAGTGCTCAGCAAAAACATATACCAGTGAAAAGGAAGGACTGTAGAAAAGGAGTAATCTGCCGTGGGTGTCTAAGGAAATAAGGTAGGATATCGAACTGAAAGAGAAGGCATACAAAGAGGCCAAAAACAGCAGGAAACTAGAAGATTGGGAAAACTTTAAAGGTCAACAGAAAGCCATAAAAAGAGCAATAAGGAAAAGTAAAATAGAACATGAGAAAAAAATTAGCACAGAATATAAAGACAGATAGCAAATGTTCCTATGAATACATAAAATGAAAAAGACTGGCTAAAGTAAACATTGGCCCTTTAAAGGATGAGAAGGGGTATTTAGTTATGGGATATGATGAAATGACCAAGGCATTGAACAGGTATTTTGTATTGGTCTTCACAGTGAAGGACACTAATAACATGTGGGCGGCACGGTGGCACAGTGGTTAGCACTGCTGCCTCACAGCGCCTGAGACCCGGGTTCAATTCCCGCCTCAGGCGACTGACTGTGTGGAGTTTGCACGTTCTCCCCGTGTCTGCGTGGGTTTCCTCTGGGTGCTCCGGTTTCCTCCCACAGTCCAAAAGATGTGCAGGGTCAGGTGAATTGGCCATGCTAAATTGCCCGTAGTGTTAGGTAAGGGGTAAATGTAGGGGTATGGGTGGGTTTCGCTTCGGCGGGTCGGTGTGGACTTGTTGGGCCGAAGGGCCTGTTTCCACACTGTAATGTAATCTAATCTAATCTAATTGACAAAGAGACAAGGGTAGGCGATGACCTGGAAAAAATCATTATTATGGAAGAGGTAGTGTTGAGCAAGCTAATGGAGCTAAGGATAGACGCAGTGGTAGTCTGGCGCACTGACCTCTACACCGCTGAAGCCAAATGCCAACTCGAGGACACCTCTTCCTACTGCCCCCTCGACCATGACCCCACCCCCCATCACCAAACCATCATCTCCGAGACCATACAGAACCTCATCACCTCAGGAGATCTCCCACCCACAGCTTCCAACCTCATAGTCCGGGAACCCCGCACTGCCCGGTTCTACCTACTTCCCAAGATCCACAAGCCTGACCACCCTGGCCGACCCATTATCTCAGCATGCTCCTGCCCCACTGAACTCATCTCTACCTACCTCGACACTGTCCTATCCCCCCTAGTCCAGGAAATCCCCACAAACGTTCGAGACACCACCCACGCCCTCCACCTCCTCCAAGACTTCCGTTTCCCCGGCCCCCAACACCTCATCTCCACCATGGATATCCAATCCCTCTACACCTCCATCCGCCATGACCAGAGCCTCCAAGCCCTCCGTTTTTTCCTCTCCAGACGTCCCCAACAGTACCCTTCCACTGACACTCTCATTCGTTTGGCCGAACTGGTCCTCACCCTTAACAATTTCTCCTTTGAATCCTCCCACTTCCTCCAGACAAAAGGGGTGGCCATGGGCACACGTATGGGCCCCAGCTGTGCCTGTCTCTTTGTTGGCTACGTAGAAAAGTCCTTCTTCCGTAATTACACCGGCACCACTCCCCACCTCTTCCTCCGCTACATTGATGACTGCATTGGCGCCACCTCGTGCTCCTGTGAGGAGGTTGAACAATTCATCAACTTCACCAACACATTCCACCCTGACCTTAAATTTACCTGGACCATCTCTGACACCTCCCTCCTCTTCCTGGACCTCTCCATCTCCATTAATGACGACCGACTTGACACTGACATTTTTTACAAACCCACCAACTCCCACAGCTACCTGGATTACACCTCTTCCCACCCTACCTCTTGCAAAAATGCCATCCCGTATTCCCAATTCCTCCGCCTCCGCCGGATCTGCTCCCAGGAGGACCAGTTCCACCATAGAACACACCAGATGGCCTCCTTCTTTAGAGACCGCAATT
This sequence comes from Chiloscyllium plagiosum, assembly GCF_037043375.1. Classification (NCBI taxonomy): domain Eukaryota; kingdom Metazoa; phylum Chordata; class Chondrichthyes; order Orectolobiformes; family Hemiscylliidae; genus Chiloscyllium; species Chiloscyllium plagiosum. The sequence goes on from NW_028270140.1 coordinate 148,540,102, forward strand.
TCCCTTCCCACGTGGTTAAAGATGTCCTCCAACACATCTCGTCCACATCCCGCACCTCCGCCCTCAGACCCCACCCCTCCAACCGTAACAAGGACAGAACGCCTCTGGTGCTCACCTTCCACCCTACCAACCTTAGCATAAACCAAATCATCTGCCAACATTTCCGCCACCTCCAAACAGACCCCACCACCAGGGATATATTTCCCTCCCCACCCCTTTCCGCCTTCCGCAATGACCGTTCCCTCCGTGACTACCTGATCAGGTCCACGCCCCCCTACGACCCACCCTCCCATCCTGGCACTTTCCCCTGCCACCGCAGGAACTGTAAAACCTGTGCCCACACCTCCTCCCTCACCTCTATCCAAGGCCCTAAAGGAGCCTTCCACATCCATCAAAGTTTTACTTGCACATCCACTAATATCCTTTATTGTATCCGTTGCTCCCGATGCGGTCTCCTCTACATTGGGGAGACTGAACGCCTACTAGCAGAGCGCTTTAGGGAACATCTCCGGGACATCCGCACCAATCAACCACACCGCCCCGTGGCCCAACATTTCAACTCCCCCTCCCACTCTGCCGAGGACATGGCGGTCCTGGGCCTCCTTCACCGCCTCTCCCTCACCACCAGACGCCTGGAGGAAGAACGCCTCATCTTCCGCCTCGGAACACTTCAACCCCAGGGCATCAATGTGGACTTCAACAGTTTCCTCATTTCCCCTTCCTCCACATCACCCTAGTTCCAAACTTCCAGCTCAGCACTGTCCCCATGACTTGTCCGGACTTGTCCTACCTGCCTATCTCCTTTTCCACCTATCCACTCCACCCTCTCCTCCCTGACCTATCACCTTCATCCCCTCCCCCACTCACCCATTGTACTCTATGCTACTTTCTCCCCACCCCTACCCTCCTCTCGCTTATCTCTCCACGCTCCAGGCTCACTGCCTTTATTCCTGATGAAGGGCTTTTGCCCGAAACTTCGATTTCGAAGCTCCTTGGATGCTGCCTGAACTGCTGTGCTCTTCCAGCACCACTAATCCAGAATCTGCAGTCATTGTTTTTACCTAAGGATAGACAGTCTCCTGGCCCTGATGGAGTGCATCCCAGAGTACTAAAAGGGATGGCGGGACAAATAGCACGTGCACCGGCAGTAATTTTCCCAAGTTTGCTGGACTGTGGAGCAGTCCCAGCAGATTGGAAAACAGCAAATGTGACGCCACTGTTTAAAATGGGAGGTAGACAAAAGATGAGGAATTATAGACCAGTGAGCTTAACCTCTGTAGTGGGGAAGATGCTTGAGTCTATTATCAAGGAAGAAATAGCAAAGCATCTCGTTAGAAATTATCCCATTGGACAGACAGGGTTCATGAAGGGCAGGTCATGCTTAACAAATCTTTTGGAATTCTATGAAGACATTATGAGCAAGGTGGACAACGGGCGCCCAGTGAATGTGGTGTACCTAAAATTCTAAAAGGTCTTTGACAAGGTGCTGCACAAGATAAGGATGCATGGTGTTACGAGTGAAGTATAGCATGGATAGAGGATTGGTTGACTAATAGGAAGCAAAGAGTGGGGATAAGTGAGTGCTATTCTGGCTGGCAATCAGCGACCAGTGGCATGCCTCAGGGATCGGTGTTGGGCACTGCAATTATTCACAATTTACGTAGACAATTTGGAGTTGGGGACCACATGTAGGTAAGTTTGCAGATGACACTAAGATGAGTGACAAGGCAAAGTGTGCAGAGAACTGTGAAACATTGCAGAGGAACATAGATACATTAAGTGTGTGGGCAAAGGTCTGGCAGATGGAATACAATGTTAATAAATGGTTTTGGTAGGAGTAACAGTAAAAAGGATTATTACTTGAATGATAAAAACATGCAGTCTGCTGAGAGGGAAAAAGTGAGGAAAAAGTGCAGTTGCTGAAGTTCAGAGTCGAGAGTGTGGTGCTAGAAAAGCACAGCCAGTCAGGCAGCATCCGAGGAGCAGGAGAATCGACGTTTCAGGCCTAAGCTTATGCTCGAAATGTTGATTCTCCTGCTCCTTGGATGCTGCCTGGCTGGCTGTGCTTTTCCAGCACCACACTCACGATTGCTATGCAGAGGGACCTGGGTGTCCTTGTGCATGAATCACAGAAGGTTGGTCTGCGGGTACTACACGTAATTAAGAAGGCAAATGGAATTTTGTCCTTAATTGCTAAAGGGATTGAGTTTAAAAGCAGGGAGGTTATGTTGTAGCTGTACAAGGTGCTGGTGAGGCCACACCTGGAGTACTGCGAGTTTTGGTCTTCTTACTTGAGAAAGGATGTACTGGCGCAAGAGAGGGTGCAGAGGAGATTCATTAGGCTGATTCTGGAGATGAGGGGGTTGGCTTATGAGGAGAGAGTGAGTAGCATTATAGTAGTAACATTATATTTATTGGAATTCAGAAGAATGAGGAGGATCTGAAAGAAACATATAAAATTATGAAGGGGATAGTTAAGATAGACGTAGAGAGGATGTTTTCACTGGCAGTTGAAACTAGGATAAGAGGGTATAGCCTCAAGATTAGAGGGAACAGATTTAGGACTGAATTAAGAAGGAACCTTTTCACCAGAGGGTTGTGAATCTATGGAATTCCATGCCCAGTGAAGTAGTTGACGTTACTTCAGTAAACGTTTTTGAAGCTAAGCTAGATTTTTTTTGAACAACAGAGGAATTAAGGGATACAGTGAGAGGGCTGGTAAGTGGAGCTGAGTCCATGAAAAGGTCAGCCATGATCTTATTGAGTGGCGGAGCAGACCCGAAGGGCCGAATGGCCCACTCCTGCTCCTAGTTCTTATGTTCTTATGTATTTGCTCTTTGTCCATAGCCTACTATACTCTGGCATTTTAAGTGTGTGTTCACGTTTCTTAAATGTTATGAGAGTACCTGCCTTCACCAAGGTCTCAGGCAACATATATCTCCCACCTCTGAGTGAAAACATTCTTCTTCAGATTCCCTCTAATCCACTTATTCCTCACCTTAAACTTATGCCCTCTGGTCTTAGATACATCTACTATCTTTCCATTCCAGGCAACATCCTGGTGAATCACCTCTGCACCCTCTCCAGTGCAAATATGTCCCTATGATAGTATGGTGACCAGAATTTTACACAGTATTCCAGCTGTGGCCTAACCAATGCTCAGTAAAGCTTGAACAAGACTTTGTTGCTCCTATATCCTGCACCCTGGCTAATGAAGGCAAAAATCCTGTATGGCTTCTTTCCCACCCTATCTACCAGTGCTGACACCTTCAGGGATCTATACACTTGTACATCAAAATCCTTTGTTCCTCAGTACTCCCAAAGGCCAATCAGGAAACCCTGGCTGATATAAACAGGAGTCTCAGAGAGTATTCTCACTCTAGGGACTGGCTCTGAACTAGCTGCATGTACTGTGCACGTGTAAATACAGGGTGACTTGGTGACAGGACACCAGCCTCTGTGCAGTTATTTCACCATCCCAAATGCATCACCTCACACTTAGCAGGATTACATTCTATCTGCTATTGCTCTGCCCAATTTACCAGCTAATCAGACTGTAGCCTGAGACCATCCTCCTCACACCAACTTTCGTGTCATCTACAACCTTAGGAAGGTCAGAACACAAGAGCAAGAGTAGGCCATTCAGCTCCCCGAGCCTGCTGCACCATTCAAAAAGGTCATGGCTGCTCTGTGGCCTAACTCTATATAACTGCCCTCGGCCCAAATCCCATCATCCTTGCTAAATAAAAATTTGTTTTTTTTTAACTTACCAATTGAATTAGCATGAACTGCTATTAGAGAGAGTCCAAAACTCCACTTCTTCTTGCATGTAGAAGTGTTTTCTAACATCTCTGTTGAATGGCCTGGCCTAATTCTTAGACTATCCTCCCTCGTTCTAGAATCTTCAGCAGTGGAAATAGTTTATTTTTATCTACCTTCTCTTTCCCTGTTAGTATCCTGAAGACACTTATTAATTAAACCTTCTACATTCACATCCAAGTCATTAACATACATATCAAACAGCACCGAGTCATGTATTTCACACTGGTCAGTGGCTTCCAATCACTAAAGCAACCATTCAATATCACCCTTTGCCTTCTATTTGGAAGCCAATTCTGAATATAGTTTTGTAACTTGCCTTGAATCGCATGGGCTGTTACCTTTTTCACTAGCCTTCCATGTGGGACTTTGTCAAAAGGTCTTACTGAAGTCCGTGTAAACTACATCACCTGTACTACCCTCCTCAATATATTTAGCCACCTTTTCAAAAGATAAATGAGTCAGACAGGATTTCCCTCTTACAAATCTGTGCTGACTATCCCTGCCTTTCCAAGTGTTGATTAATCCTGTTTCTAAGAATTCTTTGTAATAATTTCCCCATCACTAACATCAGACTAACTGGTCTGTAATTACATGGCCTATCCCTGCTGTCCTTCTTGAACAAAGGAATTACATTAGCTGTCCTCGAGTTATCTGGCATTTCACCTAAGGTCAGCAAAGTATTAAATATCTCTGCCAGGGACCCAGCAATCTCCTCCTTCACCTCCAATGGCAACCGAGGATATATTTAATTAGGACTTGAGGCTTTATGCATCATGTATGCCTGCTAAAACATCGACCTTATTAATCTTAATGTGTTCTAGAATCTCACCATCCAAACTGAAATCTCCAACTAAATGTCTTTTTCCTCTGTGAATACAGAAGAGAAGTATTCACTTCAGACTTCACCCATGTCCATTAGTTCTACACACAGGTTGTCCCTTTGGTCTCTGATGGGTCTCATTTTTTTCCCTGTTAGTCCTCTTACTCTTAATATACTTATAAAAAGCTTTGGGGTTTTCCATAATGCCATCTGCAAAAGATATTTTCTGGCCTCACTTTGCCCTCCTAATTCTTTTTTGTAAATATCTCCCTACACTGTTTATTCCTGAGGGGCCTTCCCTGTTTTTAATGCTCTGAATCTAAAATATGCTTTCTTCTTTTCCTTTATCAAAC